>NW_027469561.1:0-101071 GCF_051020765.1 Lasioglossum baleicum
TCAGAATCGAACGGCTAAGTCAATACCTCCAACTATCCTGTGATTCCGTGTGTCAGAGCAGGTATACTGCAACCAAATCCGCTGTACAGTATTGGCATTAAATACTCTATTTAACGGAATAAATATAAAAGTACATATGGAAACCGTTGTAGAACGTTTCACATTGCAATTGAAACAAACTTTTTACTGAAGTTCTTACCTTGCCAGAAGCTAACCCGCTGTATCGACGGTATTACTTCGTATTCAGAGATGCGAGTTAGTATACATTTTAGTTACGGCACCTCATTTACATATATGGATAGAAAAACCAAGAGCAAAGCCATTCGAGAACGTTACCGCCTTCTCTAAGTGTCGAACGGCTAAGTTAACAGCTTCGCCTATCCTGTGATTTCAAGCGGCGAACCAGGTAGTCCGCATCTATACGCGCCGTACAGTATTAGCCTTAGGTACGCAATTTCACGGTATAATTGTTAAAGTACAAAGTCGCAAGGTTCTTCAACGTTACATATTGCTATAGAGTCAAACTTGTTACCGAAGGTCTTACTTTTTCAGAAGCTACCCCTCTGTATAGATAGTATAACTTCGTGTTCCGAGGAAGAAGTAAGTATTAATTTTTGCGACGGGCACCTTAACTTCATGTATGAATTAGAGGATCGAGGGTCAAGCAGTTCGAGAATGTTACCGCCTTCTTTAAGTGTCGAACGGCTAAGTTAACAGCTTCACCTATCCTGTGATTTCAAGCGGCGGACCAGGTAGTCCGCATCTATACGCGCCGTACAGTATTAGCCTTAGGTACGCAATTTCACGGTATAATTGTTAAAGTACAAAGTCGCAAGGTTCTTCAACGTTACATATTGCTATAGAGTCAAACTTGTTACCGAAGGTCTTACTTTTTCAGAAGCTACCCCTCTGTATAGATAGTATAACTTCGTGTTCCGAGAAAGAAGTAAGTATTAATTTTTGCGACGGGCACCTTAACTTCATGTATGAATTAGAGGATCGAGGGTCAAGCAGTTCGAGAATGTTACCGCCTTCTGTGAGAGACGACCGACTAAGTCAATAGATTCACCTATACTGCTATTCCGATAGTCAATCCAGGTATTCCGGGAGTCTGTCCGGTGTACACTATAGGCGGTGGACATCTTAATTCACGGTACGAATATTAAAGTACAGTGTCAAACCGCTGAGCAATGTTACCAATCTGTATAACGAAGTACTCCATACCGGATTCCTTACCTTTCAGGAACATAACCCGCTGTATCTGGGGTTTAACTTCGTTTTCAGGGAAACAAATGAGAACACATTTTAGTGACGGGCACGTTAAGTACATGAATGAATTTGATGATCGATGGTCAAATCGTTCGGGAACGTCATTAGCATCTTTGAGAGTGGCACGGCTATGTCAATAGCTGCACCTTTCTTGATATTCCAAGTGTCAAACCAGGTATTCAGGGAGTAAATTCGCTGAGCAGTAATTGCAATAGACGCTTCAGTTCACGTTATGAACAATAAAGTAGGGAGACGGTCCATTCGAGTACGTTTCCAATTGGTATACTGTAAAGCGTTTTATCGAAGACCTTACTTTCGGCGAACGTAACTGACTGTATCGAGAGTGCAACTCCGTCCATAGAGATACAAATTGGCACACATTTTAGTGTCGGGCAGTTTAATTTCAAGTATGCATCACATGATCGAGAGTCAATCAGTTGGAGTGTCGCACAGTGCTAAGTCAACAGATTCACCTACCCTGTGATACAGAGAGTCTCATAAGGTATTCCTGGAGAAAAGCTGCTGAACAATTTTGCTATGGACACAATAATTCACGGTATCAATATAGAAGTAGAGAGTTAAGCCTACGGAGAAAGTTACAAATTCGTATAAAGTCATTCTTTATACCCAACACTTTACCTTCCGCGAACCCAACCCGCCGCAGCGCTTGTGTAGCTTCGTTTCCACGTCATCTGATTCGAACAAATTTTAGCCGACGGACACATTATTTTCATTCACATGTAGGAATATCGAGCGCAAACAGTGCGAGAGCGTTACCACCTACCTTGGGTGTCGAACGGCAATGTCAATAGCATCACCTATCCTGTGATTCCGAGAGCAAAACCAGGATGTCAGGGAGTGTATTCGCAGAAACGTATTGCCGGTGGACATATTAATTCACTGCATGAATGTTAATGTCGAGCGTCAAACTGTTGAAGAACGTTACCGATTCGTATAAAGTCTACCGTTTCGCCGATGGACTTACCGTCCGAGAAACATACCAGCTACATCTAGAGTATAACTTCGTGTTCTGAGGAAGAAAGTTGTTTTCAATTCAGTGATGTGCGCATTAACATCATATCTGTATTAGAAGATCGTGGGTTTAACCTCTCGATATCGTTACCACCTTCTGTGAGAGATGAACTGCTAAGTCAGTAGCTTGACCCATCCTGCGATTCCGAGAGTCAAACCAGATTTTCCGGAAGAAATTCCGCTGAATATTGGTAATAGTGCCACTCATGCACGGTTTGTGTATTAAAGCAGGCTCTCAAGCACCAGTAGAACATTACCTATAGGTGTAAAGCCAAACTACATGCAGCATGCCTTTAGCTCCGAAGAGCTAACTCGCTGCATCGGGAGTATAACAGCGTGTTCAGATTCAGGAACTTGTAAACATTTCAGTGACAAGCACCTTCATTTCATGCTTGTAATTAATGGTCGAGGGTCGAACCGCTTGAGATCGTTGCCACTTTTTGAAATAAACGATCGGGTATGTCAATATTTTCACGTATCCTCCGATTGAGAGTGTCAAACCAGGTATTCCTGGTGAAAATTCGCTGTATAATATTGGCATCGTGCACCCTATTTCATGGTATAAATATTAAAGTCCGGAGTCAAACCTTTGTAGGTCGTTACGTATTGATATGGAGTCAAACTATGTAGCGGAGGCCTAACCCTGCGACAAGTTATTCCGCAGTATCGAGATTATATCTTCGTGTTCAGAGGGCAAATTGGTATACATTTTCGTGACGGGCATCCTTATTTCGTGTATGAATAAAACAATCGCGAATGAAACCCGTCGAGAACTTACCCACCATCTTTGGGAGTCGGACGGACAAGTCAATAGGTCCAACAATCCTGTGATTCCGAAAGATAAACCAGATATTCCGGGAGTAAATGCCCCGTCCAGTATTGGCAATAAACACCTTAATCCTTGGAATGAATATTAAAGCAGACCGTTATACCAATGTAGAGCGTAATCTAATTGTATAAAGTTATACGTTTTACAGATGATCTCACGTTTCGAGACGCTAACCGTCTATATCCGGGGTATTACTTCGTGTTCAGAGAAGCAAATTAGTGCACATTTTGGTGGCAAGCACATTAATTTCACTCATGAATTAGATGATCGATGGTCAAGCTGTTCAAGAACGTTACCAACTTCTATGCGAGTCGAACGGCTGAGTCAATAGCTACTCCTAAGCTGTGATTCCAATGGTCAAACCACGTATGCCGGCAGTAAATCCCAAGAAAATTATTTTCTATTGAAACCTTACCTCACGGCATGAATGCTAAAGCAGATCGTCAAACCGATGAATAACGTTACCTACTCGAATAGCATCAAACCAGTTACCGAAAGCTTTCCCTTCCGAGAAGCTATCCGCCGCATTGAGAGTATAACGTCGTGTCGAGGGAAACACATGTGTATGCATCTTATTGTAGTGCACCTTACTTTCATATATGAATTACTGTATCGAGAGTCAAACCGTTGTAGAACGTTACCACCTTTTTTGCGGGTCGCACAGCAAAGTCAATAGCTTCCCCCAACCTGTCATTGCGAGACTCAAATCAACAATTCAGGAAGTAAATAGGCTGAACAGTATTGGTAATAGACACCTTAAATCGCGGTTTGAATGTTAAAGTAGAGCGCAAAACCGTTTGACAACGTTACCACCCTCTCTGAGAGACGAACGGATAGGTCAACAGCTTCATCCATCCTGCGATTCCAAGCGCTAAGCTAGGTATTTCAGGAGTAATTCTGCAGAACAGTATTGGCCATAGATTCTTTAATACGCGGTTTGAATACTATCGCAGGCCGTCAAACTGTTATAGAACATTACCAATTGGTATAGAATCCAACGCTGTACCGATAGCCCTACCATCTGAGAGGCTAACCCGCCATATCTATAGTATAACATTGTGAACAGAGAAAGAACCTAGACAACATTTCAGTGTCGGGCATCTTAACTTCATGCATGAAATAGATGACCAACGGTAAATCCGTCCGGGAACATTGCCACCCTCTTAGAGAACCGAACGGCTATGTCAATAGCGTAACATATACTCTGATTCCGAGAGTCATACCAGATATTCCTGCAATAAATCCGCTGAACAGTGTTAGAAATGGAAACCTTATTTCACGGTTTGAATATTAAAGCATACCGTTAAATCATTGTCGTACGTTACATATTGGTATAAAGTTAAACACTTTGAAGATAGCCTTACCATCGGAGAAGCTAACCCGCTGCTTATAGGGTATATCTCCGTGTTCAAAGAAGCAAATTAGTAATCATTTTAGTGTCGGGCACATCAATTTCATTGATTAATTGGAAGGTCTCGAGGCAAACCCATCCAGGACGTTATCACCTTCTCTGAGGGTCGCACAGCTACGCCCACAGCTTCATGTATCCTGTGACTCCGAGAGTCAAACCTGCTACTGCAGCTGTAAACCCGCTGTACAGTATCGGCATTAAAAACCCTACTTCCCGATGTAAATATTAAAGTACAGCGTAACACGGATGTGCAAGGTTACCTATTGGTATGCAGTCTAACTTTTCACTAACGGCCTGCCCTTCCGATGAAACTGACCCGCTGTATCGGGACTATTACTTCGTGTATTGCGAAGTAAATTCATCTACACTTTAGTGACGGGCGCCCTTATTTCATATAGGAATTAAAGATCGAGGGTTGAAACGTTCGGGATCGTTACATCATTATATGGGAGACGAACAGCTAAGTCAATAGCAACACTTGTGATTCCGAGAGTCATATTAGGTAATACGGGAGTAAATCCGCTGAAGTGTATTGGCAATAGACAGAATAATCCGCGGTTTGAATATTAAAATAATGCGTCGAACTGTTTCAGAACGATACCAGCCTCTACGAGAGGCGTACGGATAAGTCAATAGCTTCACCCATCCAGTGACTCGGAGGATCAAACCAGGTATTCCTGGTGTAAATCCGCGGCACAGTGTTGCCAATAGACACATTAATTCGCGGACTGAATACTAAAATAGGGCGTCACACCGTGTGAGAACGGTACTAATTCCTATAAAGTAAAACCTTTTACCGAACTCCTCACCGTACGAGAAGCTAATCCGCTGTATCGAGAGTATAGCTACGTGATTGGGGAATCACATTAGTATACAATTTAGTGACGTCACCTTAAATTCATGTATGAATTAGAAGTTAGAGTGTCAAACCGTTCGAGAACGTGACGAACCAATTTGAGATTCGAGTGGCTAAGTCAATTGTTTCACGTATCCTGCGATTCCGAGTGCCCCACCAGGTATTCCGGGAGTAAATTCCCTGAGCAGCTTTGGCAATAGCCAGCTTAATTCCAGGTTTGAATATTATAATTGAGTTGCATACCGATGGAGAACGTTATCAATTGTTGCAAAGTCAAACGTTTTACCGAAAGCTTTTCCTTCGGGGACCCATCCCGCTGTAGCGATTGCCCTGTGCATTTTTCGCCGGAACAAAATGGTACACATTTTGGCAGACGGACATCACATTTTCATGTATGATTAGGACGATCAAGAGGAAATCCGTGCGAGGTTGTTACGACCATTTTCGAGAGAAGAAGTGCTGTGTCAATAGCTACAAATATCCAGTGATTTGGAGAGTCAATCCAGGTATATATGGAGTATACTCGCTCAACATTATAGCCAATAGACACCTCAGTTCACCGTACGAATATTAAAATAGAGCGTTAAACCGTCTGAGGAAGTTACTAATCGCTATAAAGTCAAAGTCTTTACCGTAGGCCATACCCTCCGTAAAATATACCCGCCGTATTGAGGGTTACCTTCGTGTTCAGAGAAAGAAATTGGTATTCATTTCAGCGGCCGGCTGTCGTTAGCTTCATGTATGAATTAGAAGATCGAGGGTCAAACAAATCGATAACGTTGCAACCTTCTGTTACAGACGAACGGATAAGTCAATAGTTTCAGGTATTCTGCGATTTCGAGAGTCAAACCAGGTATTCCGGAAGTAAATCCGCTGTACTGTATTGGCAAATGGTGCTGTAGTTCGCGGAGTGAATATCAAAATGGAGCGTCACACCGCGAGGGAACGTTACTAATTGCTGTGAACTCTAACGCTTCTCCGAATGCCTTACCGTCGGAGAAGAACAATCGCCGTTAAGACGGTATAGCATCGGGTTCAGTGAAAGAAATTGGTATTCACTTTAGTAACGGACACCATAACTTCGTGTATGGATTAGAAAACCGAGAGTCAATCAGTTCGAGAGTGTTACGACCACCTTTGAGGTTCAAATGTCTAAGTCAATAGCCTCAACAATCCTGTGATTCGGAGAGTCAAACCAGGTACTCCTGGAGCCAATGCACTGTACACTATCTTCAACGGACACCTTAATTCACGGTTTGAATATTAATGTAGAGTGTCAATCCGCTTGATAACATTACCAATTGGTATAAGATCAAACGTATTACGGAAGACCTTACGCATCGATCGCCTAACGCACTGTATCGAGAGTATGGCATGGTGTTCAGTGGTTGAAATTAGTATATATTTTAGAAGGTGGACATGGTGCTTTCGTATCTGAATAGCAAAGTCGAGGGTCAAACAGTTCGAGAATGTCACCACCTTCTTAGAAATTCGAATAGTTATATCTATAGCTTCATATATCCTGTGATTCCAACAGTTAAACCGTAATATTCCGGGAGTAAACGCGCTGTACAGTATTGGCAATGGAGACATTAATTCACGGTTTGAAGTAGAGAGTCAAACCGCGGAAGTACGTAACGTATTTATCAAGAGTCGAACTCTTTATAAGGCCTAACCCACAGAGATGCTAACCCGCGGTATCGAGCATATAACTCTGTCTTCAGTGAAACAAATTACACAAAATTCTAATGGCGGGCACCATAACTTCATGTACGAATAAGAAGATCGAGCGTCAAACCGTTAGAGAACGTTATCACCTTCCTTGAATGTCACACTCCTAAGTCAATAGCTACACCTACCCCTTGATTCCGAGAGGCAATTCAGATATTACAGGAGTAAATGTGCTGAATGGTATAGGATTGACGGTTGGACTCAACGGATTGACTCTCTACTTTATTTTTCAATCCGTGAATTACGGTGTCTATTGCCAATACTGTTCAGGGGATTTGCTCCAGGAATAGCAGGTTTGACTCTCAGAATCACAGAATACGTGAAGCTATTAACTTAGGCGTTCGTCTCTTACAGAGGATGGCAATACTCATGAGCGGCTTGAACCGCGATCTTCTTATTCATAGTTGAATTACGGAGCTCAACATTCAAATGAATACTAATTTTTTTCTCCGAAAACAAAGTTATAATCTCGATACAACGGGTTGCATTTTCGGAGGGTATTGCCTTCGATGAAGCCTTTGACTTTATAAAAATTGGTAACGATATCATACGGTTTGACGCCCTTTTTTAGTATTCAAACCGTGAATAAACGTGTCTATTGCCAATACGATTCCGCGGATTCACTCCCGGTACACCTGGATCTTCTCTCTCAATCAAAGGGTAAGTGAAGCTATTGCCTTAACCGTCCGCCTCTCGAGGATGGTAACGCTCGGGAACGGTTTGACCCTCGATCCAGTAATTCATTCGTAAGTCTATGGTGCACCACACTAATATGTATAATACTTTGTCTCCCTGAAGGCGAAGATATACACTCGATGCAGCGGGTCAGATTCTCGTAAGCTAATGAATTCGGTAAAATGTTTCAATCTATACCAATGGGGAGCGATGCCAACTGTGTGATGCTGTACTCTATTATTTATACTGGGATGTAGTGCTTTTAATGCCTATACTGTACAGCGAATTTACTACCAGAGTAACTTATTTGACTCTCGTAAACTCAGAATACGTGACACATTTGACTTAACCGCTCGACACTCAAAGAAGGCGGTAACTTTCTCGAAAGGATTGTCTCTTGTTTTTGTAATTGATACATGGAACTATGGCGCCCATCACTAAAATGAATACATATGTGTTTCTCTCGACACGATGTTATACACTCGATACGGCGGGATAGCTTCTCGGAAGAGAAAGCATTCTGTATCAGGTTCGACGCTATGCGAGTAGGTAACGCTCTTCAACGGTTTGAGGATCTGCTTTAGCACTCATATAGAGAAATATGGTGTCTGTTGAAAATACTCTTCTGCGAATTTACAGCCGTAATACGTGGTTTATCCATTGGAATCATGAGTTAGGTGCAGCTACTGTCTTAGCCGATAGCCTTACACAGATGGTGGTAACGTTCTCCTAGAGTTTGGCACTCGATCTTCTATTTCATATATCAAAATAAGGTATGCCTCTGCTATAATGTCTACCAATTCGTTCCTGTAAACCCAAATCTAGTCAATCCCTACGGCGGCTAGTGATCTGGGATTGTAAGGTGTAGATTAAGAAGAATGACTTTATACCAACTGATAATGTTCTTCGCCGGTTTGACTCTCCACCTTAATATTAAAGCCGTGAATTACGGTATCTATTGCCAATATTGTTTAGCGAATTTACGCCTAAAATACGAGGTATGACTGTCGCAATCAATGGGAAAAGCTATTGTCTTAGATGCGGGGCTTCCAAGGACCGTGGAACCGTTCTGCAACGGTTTGACTATCGACTTTGCTGTTCATACAGGAAACAAAACTGTTCGTCTGCTAAAAATCTACTGATTGGTTTCACCGGCACTAAGTACGACACTCGATGCAGCTGGTTAGGTTCTAGGAAGGTAAAGCATTCGGTAAAAAGTATGACTTCATGAAAATTGCTTATGTTCTCCAAGGAATTGTCGCCCTACTTTAATATGCATACCGAGAATTAAGGTGTCAATTGCCAATACTATGCAGCGGATTTACAACTGGAATTCCAGGCTCGACACTCGGAATCGCAGCTACAGTTGATGTTATTGACTCAGCCGTTCGACACGCAAAGAACGTGATAACGTTCTCCGAAGACTTGGCCTTCAATCTTCTAATTCATTCATTATGTCAAGGTTTCCGTCACTGAAATGAAGACTAATTTCTTTCTCTGAACAGGAATTACACTCCCGATACTGCAGGTTAGCTTCTCGATAGGTAAGGCCTGCGGTTAAAAGTTTGATTCCACACCAATAGGTAACCTGTTTCATCTGTTTGACTATGTACTTTAATATTTTTATCGTGAATTGGGATGCCTAGTGCCCATACTGAGCAGCAGATTTTCTCGCGGAATACTTGATTTTCTCTCGCAATCATTGGATAGTTGAATCTATGGCCATAGCCGCTCGATTCCCATAGAGGGAGGTAACGGTCTCGAACGGTTTGATCCTCGATCTTCGAATTCATTCCTGGAATCATGGTGCCCGCCGCGAGAATTTATGATAATTTGTTCTACTGAACACGGTGTTTTGCTCTCGATAGAGCGGGTTAGATTCACGATAGGTAAGGCTTTCGGTAAAAGGTTTGTCTCGATACAAATTGGAAACGATCACAAATAGTTTGGCGCTATATTTTAATATTGAAAGCATGAATTATGCTGTCTATTCCCATTATCGTTCAGCGAATTGACTCTCGGAATATCTGGTTTGACTATCGACATGACATAAGAGGTGACGCTATTGAGAATGCCGTTCATCTCTCAAAGAATGTGGGATTGTCATAGAATGGTTTGTCCGCCGATATTTCTGTTCCTACACGATAAAGAGATGTTTGTCTGCTGAAATTTATACTAATTTGTATCTCTTAACTGGAAGCTATATTCCCGATACAGTAGGTTTTGATCTCTGCGGGTATGGTATTGGATAGGAAGTGTAACGCTGTACCAAATAGTACATATCTCCGACAGTTTGACTTTCGACTTAAATGTTCATACTATGGATTATGGTGTCAATTGCACATATAACTCGTCGGATTCACTATCGTAATGACTGGTTTGACTCTCGAAATTACAGGGTAGGGGAATCAATTGCCTTCGCTATGCGACGTTATCGAATGGTGTAACTCTCAATCTTCTTATTCATGCATGAAATTCAGGTGCTTGCCACTAAAGTGAAAACTCATTTCCTTCTCTGAACACTGATTTATACTGTCGATACTGTGGAATAGATTCTCAGAATGTAAGGCTTTATTTCGAAAGTTTGATCCTATACCAGTAGGTTGTGGTCTACAACGGATTGTCTCAGATGCTTAAAATTGATTCTGTAAATAAGGTTGCTTATAGCCAATAATGAACTGCGGATTTACTTCCGGAATATTTGGTTTCACTATTGGAATCACAGTACAGGTGAAATCAGTGACTTAGACGATTGCCTCTCAATGACCGTGGTAACGTTATCGAACGGATTGACACTCGATCTTCCATTTCATACATGGAATTTCGGTGAACGTCACTAAAATGTGTACTAAGTCGTTCCTCTGAACACGACGTTTTACTGACTATACAGCGGGTTCGGCCATCGGATGGGTAGGCATTTGGTAAGAAGTATGGCTCTATAACAATAGGTAACCATTCCAGATGGATGGAGGCTCTAATTTTGAATACAAACCGAGAATTAATGTGTCTACCGCCAATGCTGTCGACCGCACTTAGTCCCGGAATGCCTGGTTTGACTCTCGGAATCACAGTATAGCTGAAGCCTGTGATTTCGACGATCGACACTCAATGACCGTGGTAACGATATCGAACGGATTGACACTCGATCTGCCAATTCATACATGAAATTATGACGCCCGTCACAGAAATGAAGACTAATTTTTTTCTCTGAGCACGAAGTTATACACACGAAACGGTGGGTTCTCTTCTCCAATGGTAAAGTCATCGGTAAATTGATTGACTTTATACCAATCGGCTGCCCTCTAAAGCGATTTCACGCTCAACATTAATATTTAAACCGTGAATTAAGGTGCCTATTACCAATACTGTTCAGTGGACTTACTCACGGAATACCAGGTTTGACTCTCGCAATCGCAGGATAGCTGACGCTCTTGACTTATCCGTTCGAACCCCAAAGAAGGTGGTAACGTTCTGGATTGGTTTGACACTCGATATTTTAATTCATAAATGAAGTTTAGGTGCCCGTGTTCCAAAATGTCTAGTAATTTGTACCGGCGAACATTGAGCAATCCAATCGCTAAAGCGGGATAGGATCTCGGAATGTAAGTCCTGCGGCAAAAGGTTTGATTCTATGCCAATTCGTTATGTTCTACAACGGTTCTACTCTGCACATTAATATTTATACCTGGAGTTATGGCGTATATCGCTATTACTGTACAGCCGATTTACTCGCAGAATACTTGGTTGGACATTCGGAATCACAGCATAGGTGAAGTATTGCCTAAGCATTTCGACTCCCAAAGAAGGTGGTACCATTCTCTAACGGTTTGACTCTCGATTTTGATATTTGTACATGAATACGTGCTGTACGAGAGCTAAAATTACTACTAATTTGTTTCCGTGAACAATTAGTAACGCACTGGCTACAGCAGTTTATGTTCCCTTAAGATACGGTATTCGGTAAGAATACGGACTTTATACGAATAGGTAAACTTCTCCGACGGTTTGAATCGTTACTTCAATATTCATAACATGAATTAGGGTGTATGTTGCAAAACCTTTCAGCGGATTTATTCGCGGAATACTTCGCTTGACTCTCGGAATCACTGGTCAGGTGAAGCTACTGACTCAACAGTTCGAATCCCAAAGAAGGTGTTAACGTTCTCGAACGGTAGAGCCCTCGATTTTCTAATTCATACATGAAATTAATGTGCTCGTCGCTAACACGTATACTAATACGTCCCACTGTACACGGTGTTATGCTTTGATCCTTTGAACTCGATGTTATACTCCCGATGAAGCGGGTGAGTTTCGCGAAAGCGATGGCCTTCTGTAAAACGTTGGACTTTATACAAATTGGTAACGTTCACATACGGATTGACGCTCGACTTTAATATTCGAACTCTGAATGAAGGTGTCTATTGCCAGCAGTCTTCAGCGGTCTTTCAACCGGAATACCTGGTTTGGCTCTCCGCATAACGGAATGCGCCAAGCAATTGATATAGCCATTCCTCTCTCACAGTATGTGTCAGCTTTATCCAACGGTGGGACTATCGATCTTCTACTTCATACATGAAGTTAACGTGCCCGTTAGTGGAATGAATACTACTTTCTTTCTCTGAACACGAAGTTATACTCTCGATACAGCGGTTTAGCTTCTTGGATGGTAAGTCATTCGGTAATTCGTTTGACTTTATACCAAATGGCAATGCTGTCAATCAGCTTGAAGTTTTACTTTTTTATTCAAACCGTGAATTAAGATGTCTATTGGCAATAATTTTCAGCGGATTTACTACAGCATCACGTGGGTTGATTTTCCGAATCGCTGGATAGATGATGCTACTGACTTAGCCGTTCGTATCTCACAGAAGGTGGTAACGTTCCCGCACGGTTTGCCCTCGGTGTTCCTATATATGCACAAGAATAATGTGTCCGTCTGCAAAAATGTCTACTAATTTGAAATCGTGAAGACTAAGGAACACTGCCGCTGCAGCGGGTTGGGTTCTCGGAAGGTAAGGTTTGCGGTAATACGTTTGACTTTATTCCATCTTGTAACATTCTCAAACGGTTTCACGCCCTACTTTAATATTCTATACGCGAATTAATATGTCCAATGCAATAGTGTACTGCGGATTGACATCCAGAATACCTGGTTTGACTATCGGAAGGACAGGATACGTGAAGCTACTGACCTATCCTTTCGACTATCAAAAAACGTGGGTTCGTTCTCGTTACGGTTTGACTCCCCATTATTCTATTCGCACAGGATAATAAGGTGTTCCTCTGCTAAAATGTCAAATATATTGTGTCCGTGAGCGCAAAGTATGACAATCGCTAACGGGGCTTATGTTCTAGGAAGGTAATGTATTCATTAAAGAGAATGACTCTATACTAATTGCTAATGCTTTCGGACGGATTGTTCTTCCACTGTAATATTCGAGACTTGAGATAAAGTCTCTATTGCCAATTCTGTTCTGCGGGTTTACTCCTGGAATGACTTGTTTGACTCTCGGAGTAACTGGATAGGTGAAGTTATTAACTTGTCCGTTCGACTCTCAAAAGGGGTAGTAACGTTCTCGAACAATTTGACTCTCGATTTTGTTATTTATACATAAATGTGTGGTATCGGACCCCAAAAATGTCTACAAATTTACATCTGTTAACATTGAGCTGCTCACTCTATCCAGCAGGATTGGACTGTAAGGTAAAGTATTCAAAGAAGGAATGATTGTATACGATTTGTCAATGTTCTCCGACGGTTTGACTCCCTACACTAATATTAATGCCGTGAATTAAGGTGTCAACCGCCAATGCTCTTCAGCGTATTCACATTCGGGTTACATGGCTTGACTCTCCGAATAGCTAGGTGAATCTAATAACTAAAGCGATCGATTCTCATTTACGGTGATAAAGATCCGATCGGTTCTGCCCTCGATCTTCTAATTTATAAATGGAATTAAGGTGCCCGTCACTGATATGTATATTAGTTTGTTCCTCTGAATCCTGCGTCATTCTCCCGATGCAGTGGGCTGAGCTATCGGCGGGTATGGTCTGCGTTATGGCGTTTGACTTTGTACAAATTGGTAACGATCTAATAATCGCCGCTCCTCTTTAGCATTGAAACCGTGCATTCAGGTGCTTTATGCCAAACCTCTTAATCGAATTCACTTCCAAAGTATCTGGTTAGAACCTGGAAATCACAGGATAGGTGCAGATATTGACTTAGCCGTTCGTGTCTCACAGAAGGTGGTAACGTTCTCTATCGGTGTGACCCTCGATCTTCTTACTCACACATGAAATTAAGGTGGCCGATACTAAAATATATACTAATTTGTTTCTATGAGCACGTACTCATACTCTCGATACAGCGGCCTAGGCTTTCGGGGAGTAGGGTCTTCAGTGTAACGTTAGACTTTATACCAATTTGGAACGAGCTGAAACAGTATGTCGCTCTACTATAATATTCACACCGTGAATTAAAATAGGTATTGCCAATTCAGTACAGCGGATTTACCTCAGGGATACCTGGTTCAAATTTGGGAGTCGCAGGATAGGTTATGTTACTGGCTAGGCTGTTTAACTAGCAAAAAATGTAGCACCTTACTCGAACATTTATACACTTGATTTTGCAATTCATACATGAAGATGAGGTGTCCGTCTGGTATAATGTGTACTAATTTAATTCAGTTCCCACTGAGCGAAACACTTCCTACAGCGGGTTAGGCTCCTCGGAAGTTAAGGTCTTCGGTAAAATGTTAGATTCTATACCAATAGGTAATATTGCACATCTGTGTTACACTGTGCTGTAGTATTTACACCGGGCGGTAGGGTTTTAAATACCGATACTGTACAGCTGACATCATCCTGCAATTCCAGGATTGGCTCTCGGAGTCACAGGATACGTGATGCTATGGACTTATCTCTGCGACTAGCAAAGAGAAGATGGTAACGTTCTGCAGGAGTTTGCCTCAGGACCTACAAATCCATTCATGAAATTGAGGTGCCCGTCAGTAAAATGTACACTAATTTGTTTCTCTGGACTCGAAGTTATTCTCTGGATGCCGTGTCTTTCGGTCTCAGAAGGTAAGGTCTTCGATCAAATGTTGGACACCATACAAACAGGTAACATTCTACAATGTTCTACCAGGGCTGTAGCTTTCACAAACCGTATGACCATCGACCTTCTTGCTCATATATGATATTAACGTGCCCGGCACTGAATTGTATACTAAACTGCTTATGTGAACACGTAGCTATACTCTGCACACGGCGTGTTAGCTTCTCGGATGTTAAGACATTCGGTAATCGGTTTGACTTTACTCCATCTTGTATCGTTCTCAAACGGATTGTCGCTCTACTTTATCATTCAAACCGTAATTAGGGTGTCAATTGCAAATTAAGCTCAGCGGTTTTACTCCAGGAATGGCAGGATCGATTAAGTTATTGACATCGCCGTTCGAATCTCAAAAATGGTGGTATTGTTCTAGAACTGCATAGCAATCCATCTTCCAATTCATACATGAAGCTACGGTGTCTGTCTCTTAAATCAATCCCAATTTCTATCTCTGAATACGAAGATATACTCTGTATGAAGTGGGAGATGTTCACGAAAGGTAAGGTCTTCGGTAGAACGTTTGACATTATTGCAATTGTTAACGTTCTTTATCGGAGCCACGATCCATTTTTATATTCAAACAGTAGATTGGCCCTCGCATGCACTGCTGGAATACCTACTTGACATTTGGCGATATCTCAGGACATGTGAAGCTGTTCACTTAGCCAGCTAGCCAGCAGACTCTCAAAGATGGTGGCAACGTTCTCGAGTGGTTTGACGCTCCGTCTCCTAATTCGTGCATGAAATCAAGGTGCCCGCCACTAAAGTGAATACTAAATCCTTTATTTGAAGACGAAGTTATATTCTCGATGACGGGGATGATGATCGAGGAAGGTACGGCCTTCGCTAAAACGTTTGACTTTATGGCAATTGGTAACGTTATCAAACGGTATGACGCTCAATTTTAATATTCAAACCGTGATCCCAGGTGTCTATTGCCAACTATGGTCAAACGATTTACTCCCGGAGGACCTAGATTGGCTCTTGGAATCTCGAGGCAGGTAAAGCTATTCACTTAGCTGTTGATCACTCACAGGAGATGGCAACGTTCTCGAGCGGTTTGACGCTCGATCTTCTAATTCGTACAAGAAGTTAAGGTGCTCGTCACTGCAATGGCGACTAACCGCTTTCCCTGAACACGAAATTATACTCTCGATACAGACGGTTAGTTTTTCGAGGGACAAGGTCTTCGTTAAGACGGTTGGCTTTGTAGCAATAGATAACAATCTACATCGAATTGACGGGATGCTATAACATTCAAACCGTGTATTAAAGTGTCTATTGCCAATACTGATCAGGGGATTGGCTCCTGGTTTACCTAATTTGGCACTCAGAATCACACGATTGGTGATGCTATTGCACTAGCTGTCCTACTCTCAAAGAGGGTGGTAACGACCTCGAACGGTTTGACCACCTATATTCTAATTCATACATGAATTGAAGGTGCGGTTAATAAAATGTATGCTGATGTTATTCTCTAAATACGAAGTTGTACCCCCGACACGGCGGGTTAGCTGCACGGGGGATAAGGTCTTCGGTAAGACGTTTCACTTCATAGCAATTGGTAGCGATCTACACCGGTTTGACGGTCTGCTTTAATATTCAAACCGTATAGTAAGGTGTCTACTGCCAATACCGCTCAAGGGGATTTACTCCTGGTTTACCAGATTCGTCTCCCAGAATCACAGGATAGGTGAAGCTATTGACTTAGCCGCCCGACTCACAAGGCTGGTGGTAACGTTCGGGAACGATTTGACCCACGATCCAGTGATCCATACATGAATGTAATGTGTACGACACTAAGATATATAATACTCTGTCTCTCTGAAGGTGAAGTTATATACTCGATGCATCTAGTAAACTTCTCGGAAGCCAATGACTTCGGTAGAATGATTGACTCTATACCAATAGGGAACGTTGCACAACTGTGTTACAGAATACTTTAATATACATAACGGGAAGTAGGTTTTTTAGTACCAATACTGTACAGCGCATTTACTCTCGGGGAACCTAGTTTGACTCTCGGAATCACAGGATACGTGAATCATTTGACTTAGCCGTTCTAAACTCAAAGAATGTGATAACGTTCCCGTACCGTTTGACCATCCATATTCTAATTTAAACATGAAGTTAAGGTGCCCGTCACTGACATGGTGACTAACTCCTTTCTCCGAACACGAAGTTGTACTGCCGATACAGCGGGATCTGTTCTTTGGCGGTAAGCTTTTTCCGGACTAAAACTTTTGACATTATACCAATTGGTAACGTTCTTGAAAGCATAGACTGTGTACTTTAATATTCAAACCGTGAATTATGTTGTCCACTGTCTATAGTGTACGGCGAATTGACTCCCGGAGTACCTGGTTTGAATATAGGAAATGCAGGACAGGTGAAGCTATTGACTTAGCCGTAAGTCTCACAAAGAAGACGGTAACTTTCTCGAAGGTTTGACTCTCAATCATACATTCATAAAGAAATTAATGTCCCCCACACCAAAATGTTCTGCTACTTTGATACTCTGAGAACGAAGATGTTACGGCTGAGGTTCGCGGAAGGTACGGCCTTCGGTAAAACGTTTAGCTTTATAGCAATTAGTAACGTTCCCACACGGTCTGGCGCTACATTTTAATGTTCACTCCGCGAATTAAGGTATCTATTGTCAGTACAGTTCAGTGGATTTACTCCCGGATAACCTGGTTTGACTCTCGAAATCGCAGGATGGATGAAGCTATTGAGTTAGCCATTCGTCTCCCACAGAAGTTGGCAACGTTCTCGAGCGGTGTGAACCACGATTTTCGAACCCATGTATTGTGTTAAGGTGCCCGCCACTGAAATGGATATTAATTTCTTTCTCTGAACACGAAGTTACCCTCTTCATGAAGCGGGTGAAGCTCGCGGAAGGTAAGGCCATCGGTAAAACGTCTAACTTTAATCCAATTTGAAACGTTCAACTACGGTTCGACATTCCGCTTTAATATTCAAACCTGAATTAAGCTGCCTATTGCCAATACTGTTCAGCTGATTGATACCAGGAGTACCTGATATGACTCTCGGAAATACAGGACATGTGAAGCTATTGACATAGCTGCTCGAACATCTAAGAGGGTGGTAATGTTCTCAAACGGTTTGACAATCGATATTGTAATTCTTATATGAAACTAAGGTGCCGTCACTAAAACTTGTACTAGTGTGTTTCTCTACCCACGAAGTTATACCTTCGATACAGTGTGTCAGGTTTACGGGCTGTAAGGCTTTCGGTAAAACGCTTGACTTTTTGGGAACTGGTAATGATCTCAAAGGAGATGACGCTCCATTTCAAAATGCAAACCATGGACTTCTGTATCTGTTGCCAATACTGATCAGCGGATGTACTCTCGGAATACCTGGTTGGGCTCTCGGAATCACAAGATATGTGAAGCTATTGACTTAGGTGCGCGACTCGCAGAAAAGGTGGTATCGATCTCAGACGGTATGACTTTTAATCTTCCTATACTGGCATGATATTAAGCTACGCACCAGTAAAATGTTTACATATTTGTTCCTTTGAGCACGATGTTATACCCTCGATTCTGTGTGTTAGGCTTTCGGAGTGTAGGGTCTTCAGTGTAACGTTTGACTTTAAACCAATAGGTAACGCTATCAAACAGTTTCACGCTCTATTTTAGTATTACCGTGAATTAAGGTCTCCATTGCTAATAATTATCAGCGGATTTACTCCCGCCATACCTGGCTTGACTACCGAAATAACAGGATACGTGAAGCTACTGACGTAGCCGTTCGACTCTCAGAAAATGTGGGATCGCTCCTGTTACGGTTTGACTTTCGATTATTCTATTCGTTCATCAAAATAGGGTGCCCCTCTCTTTAAATTGTCGACTAATTTGTTTCCGTGATCATTAGACATGGTACTCGCTCCAACTGGTTTATGTTCTTGGATTGCAACGTATTCGGTAAAAAGTTTGACTTTAAACCATTTGGTAATGTTCTCAAATGTCGTGACGCTCTATTTTAACCATAGAACTGTAAATTAAGGTGTATATTGCTAACACCGTTCCGCGAATTTACTGCCGAAACACCTAGCTGACACTCGGTATCCCAGGTTAGGTGAAGCTATTCACTTAGCAGGTCGTCTCTCACAGAAGGTGGCAACGTCCACGAGTGGTTTGACGCACCCACCCTCTAATTCACGCATGAAGATAAAGCGCCCATCACTGAAATGAATGCTAACTTCATTCTCTGAAGACCAAGTTATATTCTCGATGACGCGTCAGATGTTCGCGGAAGGTAGCGCTTTCGCTAAAAGGTTTGACTTTATGGCAATTGGTAACGTTATCAAACGGTGTGACGCTCTATTTTAATATTCAAACCGTGATCTCAGGTGTCAATTCCAAATGCTGATCGTTCGCATTCCTCCCGGAGTACCTAGTTTGACTCTCGGAATCTTCAGGCAGATAAAGCCATTTACGTAGCCGCTCGATCCAAAAATGAAGGAAGAAACGTTCTCGAACGGTTTTGCACGCGGACTTCTTATTCATACATGAAATTGAGGTGCGCGTCTGATAAAATATATACAAATTTGATTCTATGAACACCAAGGTATACTCTCGGTGCAGCCCGTTAGACTTTCGGAGGGTAAGGTACACAGTAAAGCGTTTAACTTTATACAAATTGGTTGCATTCCCAAACGGATTTACGATCAACGTTAAAATTTAAACCGTGAATTAAGACGACTATTGGCAAAACCGTTCGACTGATGTACTCCCGGTGTACATGCTTTGGCTTTCCGAATATCAGGAAAAGTGTAGGTATTGACTTAGCCATTCTATTCTCAATGAAGGATGTAACGTTATCGCTAGGTTTGGAGCTCAATCTTCTAACAGATTCTTGAAATTAAGGTGACCGTCACACAAATGTATAATAATTTGCTCCTCGGAACACGAAGATATACTGTAGATACAGCGGGTTAGCTTCTCGGACTGCAAGGGATTCGGTAAAACGTTTGACATTATAGCAGTAGGTAACGTTCTCAAACGGTTTGATTCTACTTTACTATTCAAAGCGTGAATGAAGGTGTCTATTGCCAATAAACTTCCAGAGAGCTACCACCTACTGTGAGAGACGAACGGCTAAATAATTAGCTTCACATGTCATGCGATTCCGAATGTCAAACCAGGTATCCCGGTAATAAATGCGCTGTACAATATGGGCAAAAGACACCTCAATTCATGGGTAGAGTAATGAATAATTCGTTCTGTAACGTCACCGCCATTTTTGATACAAACGCGGTTAATTAGATCGCTTCACCTACACGACGATTCCAAGAGTGATCTGCGGTATTCCAGTAGTAAATCCGCTGTCATGCTTTGCAATAGACATCTTATTTCACGGCATGAATATTAAAGTCGGGAGTCAAACCGTCGGGGAGCATTACCAGTCGGAATAATGTCATTCTTTTTATGGAATTCCTTACCATCCGAGAACCTAACGCGATGTTGTGAGTGGCATGCCCTGTGCTCACGAAGGCAAACAGGTAAACATTATAGAAGAAGCACACTTTTTTTTCAAATATTAATTAGGAGATCGAGTGTCAAATGGTCCGAGATCGATACCACCTTCTTTGAGAGTCGAACGTCTAAGTCCATTGCTGCACATATAGTCGCGGTTCCAAGTGCCATGCCTGGTATACGTGGAGTAAGTTTTCTGAGTAGTATTGTCAATGGGCACCATATTTCACAGTTTGCAAATCAGAGCAGAGCGTCAAACCGTTCGAGAGCGTTAGCAATTGGTATAGATTCATACACTTTACCGCACGCCTTGCATTCCGAGAACATAACCTGCCTTATCGTGAGGGTATCTTCGTGTTCAGAGAAATATAATAGTATACATTTTAATGACGCGCCCCTTATTAACATATATGAGTCGAAAAATAATGAGAAAAGCCGTTCAAGAGCGTTACCACCTTCTTTATGATCGAACAGCTAATTTCACAGCGTCACTTATCCTGCTATTCCAAGAGTGAAACCATGTAGTCCGCGTCTAACACCGGTGAACAGTATTGGCATTAGACACGCATTTTAATGGTATAAATAATAAAGATCACAGTCAAACCTTTTAGAACGTTCCCATATGCTGTATAGTCAAACCCTTTACCGAAGGCCTTACTATCCTTGAAGCTAGCCCGCTGTTTCGCGATTATATCTTCGTGTTTAGAGAAGCAAATTAGTATACATTTTAGTGACTGTTACATTAATTTCATGTAGAAATTAGAAGATCGATGGACAAACAGTTTCTTGAACGATACCACCCTGTTTGAGGGTCAAGCGTGTAGGTCGATAGCTCCCCCTATCCTGTGATACCTATGGTCAAACCAGGTAATCTGAGAGTAACTTCGCTGAAGAGGATTGGCAATAGGTACTTTAATTCGCGGAGAGAATATTAATATACAGCTTCACACTATGCGAGGCCGTCATCAATTGCTATAAAGTCAAACGTATCACACAATGCCTTACCATCCGAGAAGCTATCCGGCCGTATCGGGAGTATAGCTACCTGTTTGGGGAAACACATTAGTATACAATTTAATGACAACACCTTAATGCCATGCATGAATTATGAGATCGAGGGTATAACCGTTCGACATAGTTGTACCTTCTGTGTGATTCGAACGGCTAAGCCTATTGCATCACCTGTCCTTTGATTCGGAGAGCTAATCCAGGTACTTCGGGTGTAAATCCGCTAAAAAGTATTGGCATAGACACCTTAAACTACTGTTCCAATACTAAAATCGAGCGTCACACCGAGAGAGAACGCTACCAACTGCTATAATGTCAAACCTTTTTACCTATGGCCATACCGTCAGGGTATGTATACTGCCGGTTCGATGGTACATCTTCATGTTCAGAGGATCAAATTGGTCTTCCTTTCAGTGACTGGCATCCTAATTTCATGTACGAATAAGAAGGTCGGGTGACAAACCGTTCGAGAAAGTTGCCACCTTCTGTGGGAGTCGAACGGAAATGTTAATAGCTTCACCTATCCTTTGATTCCGAGAGTCAAACCTGGTCTTCCGGGAGGAAGTACGCAGCACAGTACTGGCAATAGAAACGTTAATTCACGATATGAGTATTAAAGTAGAGAGTTAAACTGTTTGAAATCGTTGCGCATTGGTACAAAGTCATATTGCTTACCGGATACCCTACTTTCGGAGGACATGACCAGCTGTACCGTGGGTATAACTTTGTGTTCAGAGCAACAAATTGGAAGAAATTTTAGCAGACGGACGGCTTAACTAGGTGGTAGATTGTCAATCCGTTCGAGAACGATACCACCTTCATTGAGGATTCAACGGCTATGTCGATAACTTCACCTATACTGTGATTCCGAAAGTCGAACCAGGTATTTCGAGAGATAATCCGCTGAACAGAGTTGGGAATAGGCACCTGAACTCACGTTCTGAAAATTGAGGTTGAAATTCAAGCTGTCGGAAGGCATTATCAATTGTTATAAAGTCATACTTTATACCGAATACCATGCCCTCAGGGAACCAAATCCGTTGTACGGAGTGTCGTGTTTACTGTTAGCGCAAAAACATATCTCTAGACATTCTTGCAGAGGATCCACTTATTTTCATGTTTCAGTAGCAAAATCGAGGGACCATCCGCTGGAGAACGTCACCATCGTTCATGAGAGTCGCACAGCTAAGCCAGTAGCTTCACGTTTACTGCGATTCCGAGAAGCAAACGAGGTACTCCGGGAGTAAATCCGCTCAGCACTATTGCCAATAGGCACCTCAATTCAAGGTTTGAATATTAAGGCAGGCCCGCAACCTGTTGTGGAACATTACCTATTCGAGCCGGGTTAAACTTCTTACAGAATGCCTTATCCTGCGAAGAACTGAACCGCTGTACCTGGAGCATATCACGGTGTTCAGAGTATGGAACTAGTGTTCATTTAATTACGAGCACCTTAATTTCGTGCATGACTTAGGAGGTCGAGTTTCAAACAGTTCGAGAACGTTACCATCTTCTGTGCGAGACGAACGGCTAAGTCAATTGCTTCACGTATCCTGTGTGTCCCAGAGTCAGTGCAGGTTTTCCTTGAGTAAATCCGCTGAAGAGTATTGGCAATAGGCACCTTAATTCACGGCTTGAATATTAAAGTCTAGCGTCAAACCTTTTGGGAACGTTACCAGTTGCTATAATGTCAAACGTTATACCGAAGGCCTTACCCTCTGAAAAACTAACCGGCTGTATCGATAGTATAATATCGTGTCCAGAGAACGAAATTAGAGTCCATTTCAGTGACGGACACATCAAATTGATGAATGAATTGAAAATCGGGGGTCCATCTGATCGACATAATGGTCACCTTCTGTGAAAGACGAACAGATAAGCCAGTGGCTTTACCAATCCTGTGATTCCGAAAGGCAAACGAGATATTCCGGGAGTATATAAGCTAAACTGTTTTGGTAATAGACACCATAATTCACGGTATGAATAATAGAGCAGACTGCCATACCGTTGTAGAACGCCATAGAAAATGCTATAGGGTCAAACTGTATCCCGGAGTATTAAGGTGCCAGTCGCTAAAATGTATACAAATATGTTTCTCTGAACAAGAAGTTACACTCTCAATACGGCGGGTTATCTTCGCGGAAGATAAGGTATCCGGAAGGGAGTTTGACGATATACCAATTGGTAACGGTCTCGAGCGGCTTGACTCTGCACTTTATTATTCGTACCGTGAATTAAGGCGTCCATTGCTAACACTCTTCAGCGCATTTACATCCGGATAGTCTCGTTTCACCTTCGGACTCACAGGAGATATCAAGATATTGACTTGCCCGTTCGAATCTCAAAGAATGTAGCAACGTTCTAGAACGGTTTGACCCTCGACCTTCTAATTCAGGCACGAAATTATGGTGCTCGTCAGTATATGTATACTACTTCGTACCTCAGAACGCGGTGATAAACTCCCGATACAGTGAGTCAATTTTTCGGGGGGGGGGGGGGCAAGACATTCTATATGAAGTTTGGCCCTGCACCTATAGTTAATGTCCTGCAACGTGTTGACGGCCCTCTCATGTATTCAAACGTGAGTTAATGTATCCATTGCCCATACTGTCCAGCGGATGTACTCCCGGGACACCTGGTTTGACTATCGGAATCACAGTGATTCTGAAGCAATTCACGTAGGCGCTCGGATATCAAAGGAAGTGGTTGTATTACCGAAAGGCGTGACACTCGATCATCTATTTCAGGCATGAAGATAATGTGCACGCCATAGGAACGAATACTAGTTACTTTCTCAGAACACGAAGTTATACTCTCGATGAAGCAGGCGAATATCGTGAAACGTATCGCGTTCGGTAGATCGATTGACTGAATACCAACTGGAAACGGTCTCAAACGGTGTTACGTTCAGTTTCAATATTGATGCCGTGGAGTATGGTGCCTATTGCCAAGACTGTTCAGCGGATTCACTCCCAGAATACCTGATTTCAATCTCAAAATCTCAGGAGTGGTGAAGCTATTGACTTTGACGTTCGTAACTCATATATCGTGGTAACGGTCTCGATGGGTCTGACACCCGATCTTCTCATTCATACATGAAATTAATGCGCGCGTCACTAAAATGAACCCTAATTCGCCCTCTGAACACAATGTGATACCCTCGTTGAAGCGGGTGTGTTTCGCCGAAAGTAATGTCTTGCGTTAAATAATTGACTTCACAGAAATTGTTAACGACCTCAAACGGTTTGACGTTCTAATTTAATATCAAAACCGTGAAATATGATGTCTACAGCCAATACTGTACAGCTGATATAATCCCGGGATAACTGGTTAGACACTAGGAATCGCAGGATGCATGAACCTGTTGACATAACCGTTCTATTCTGAAAGAAGGTGGAAACGTGCTGATGCGGTTTGGACCAGGATCTTCTAACCCATTCATGAAATTAAGGTGCCCCTCACTGAAGTGAATACTAATTTCGTTCTCTGGACACCAAGTTATACTCTCGATGTATCGAGTGGTGTTCGCGGAGGGTCAGGTCTTCTGTACAACGTTTGACTTTATAGCAATTTGTAACGTTCTCAAACGGCGAGACGCGCTATATTGGTATTCAAACCGTGATATAACGAGTCCATCGCCTATACTATTCAGCGGATGTACTCCTGATATTCCTATTGTGACTCACGGAACAACAGGGTAGGTGAAGCTATTGTGATATATGTGCGATTTCACAATGAAGTTGGTAACGTTCTGGAACGGTTTAACAATCGATCTTCTTATTCATACATAAAGTTAAGGTGCCCGTTACTACAATGTATTCTAATTTATTTCCGCTTGCACTAAGTAAACACTCTCGCCGCAGCGTGATAAGCTCTCGAAAGGTAAGGTAATTGCTGAAACGTTTCATTTTACACCATCTGGTAACGTTTTCAAACGGTTCCACGCTCTACATTGATATTCAAACCGTGACTTAGGCTATCTATTGCCAATACAGTGCAGCCGATTTACTCCAGATATACGTAGTTTGAAACACGGAAATACCGAATAGGGGTAGCTATTGCCATCGCCGTTCGAACCTCAATGACGGTGGTAACGTTCCCGAACTGTTTGACACTCGACATTCTAATTCACACATGAAGTAAAGGTGCCCGTCACAGAAATGAATATTAATTTGCTTCTCTGAGTACGAAGTTATACTTTCGATACAGCCGGTTTGGTTTTCTGAAGGAACGGTCTTCTGTAAAATGTTGGGCAGTATTCCAATAGGTAGGGCCTTACGCAGGTTTGATGCCTTACTTTACTAATAATAACACGAATTAACATGTCCATTGGTAGTACTGCACTGTGGAGTGACTCCCGGAATAACGGGTTTGACTTTCGCTATCACAGGACAGGAAAGCAATAGAATTAGCTGTGCCACTGTCAACAAGTGTGGTAACGTTCTCCAACTGTTTGACTAGCGATATTCCGATTCGGCATGAAGCTGAGGTACCCGTCACTAAAATCAATGCTAATGTGTTTTTCTGAACAGGACGTTATACTCTCTATACAGAGGGTTTAGGTCTCAGAAGGCAAGGCATTCTGTAAATAATCTGACACTATACATATAGGTACCGTATTCCAAAGGTCTGAAGATCTACTTTAGTATTCATACCGTGAAGTACCATGTCCATTGGTTATTCTGCTCTGTGGATATACTCCCGGAGTACGTGATCTGACTCTCGGAATCAGAGGACAGGTTAAGCTGTTCGACCTAGCTGTTCGACTCGCGAAGAAGATTGTAACGTTCTCGGGCGGTTTTATTTTAGATTTTAATATCAAATCAGGAAAATGTGGCGCCCGTCTGCAAGTATGTCTGCTAATTTGTTACCGTGAACATTAAACAAGTCACTGGGTACAGTGGCATCTGTTCTCGGAAGGGATGATATTCGGTAAATATAATGACTCTATGGCAATATGTAACGTTCTACAACGATTTTACTCTGTACGTTAACATCTACAGCCGGAAATAGGGTGTCTAATGCCAATGCTGTACGGCGGATTTACTCCCGTCGTACCTGATTGGTCTCTCGGAGTCAAAGGATAGGTGAAGCTATTGAATTAGCAGTTCCACTCCCAAAGATGGTTGGAATGGTCTCGAACTATTTGACACTCGATCTTCTAAATCATATATGAAGATAAGGCGTACGTCTGCTAAAGTGTCCATTAATATGATTCAGAGTATACTAAGCACGACAATGGCAGAAGCGAGTAAGATTCTTAGAAGCTATGGCCTTCAGTAAATAGTTTGACTCTGTAATAATAGGTATCCTGCAACGGATTGACATGGAACTATGTTATTTAAACCGTGAGTTGAGGAGTCTATTGCAAATACTGTGTAATGGATTTACTCCCGGATTACCTGATTTGACTCTCGGAATCACAAGACATATGTAGCTATTGACTCATCGGTTCAACTCTCAAAGAGGGTGCTTAAGTTCTTGAACGGTTTCGCCATCGGTTTTGTGATTCATACATGAAGATAAGGTTCCCGTCACAGAAATCAATACTAATTTCTTTGTATGAACACGAGGTTGTACACCCGATGCGGCAGGTTAGCTTCTCAAACGGTAAGGCATTCAGTTATGCGTTCGACTTTAAAGCAATTGATAAATTTCTCTCACGCAGTGACGCCCAATTTTATTATTCACTCCATGAATTAAGGTATCAATGGACAATCCTCTTCAGCGGATTTACTCTCGGAGTACCAGGTTTGATTCCCGGAATCACAGGGTATGTGGAGCTGTTGATTTATCCGTTCGAATCTCAAGGAAGGTAGTAACGTTCTCGAGCGGTTTGCCCATCGATATTCTAATTCATACATGACGTTAACGTGCCCGTCGCTGAAATGCATACTAATTTCATTCTTGAATACGTAGTTATCCTCGCGATTCAGTTGGTTACCCTTTCGGAGGGTAAGGTCTTCTGTAGAACGATTTACTTTATTCGAATTGGTAATGTTCACCAACGGTTTGAGGGTCTGCTTTAATATTCAAACCGTGAGAGTGCCTAATGTCAGTACCGTGCGGCGGTTATAGACGCGGATTAACTGGTTTGACTCCTGGAGGCGAAGTATAGGTGAAGCTGTTAACTTAACTGTTCGACTCTTGAAGAAAGTTGTAACGTCCTCGAAATGTTTCACGCATGATGTTTCTATTTGTATATATAAGAGCGGTGCACGTCATGCAAATGTATACTAATATTTTCACTGAACACGAACATAAACTCTAGGTGCAGCGGGTTAGTTCGCACATGGTTAGGTATTCGGAAGAAGAAGGTCTTTACTCCAATTGGTTATGTTCTCCGTGGGTTTGACGCTCCAAATTAATATATATGCCGCTGATTGATATGGCATATTGCCAATAGCATTCAGCGGAGTTACTCCCAGCGAACCTGGTCTGTCTCTCGGATTCACTAGATAGGTGAAACAATTGACACAGTTGAGCGATTCTCTAAGGAGGTGGAAACATTCTGAAAACTTTTGACCCTCGATCTTCTCATTCACGCATGTAATTAATATGACCGTCTCTAAAATGTAAACTAATATGTTTCTCCGAATACGAAATTATGCTCGCGAACCAGCGGGTTAGCTTCTTGGAAAGTTAGGTATTCTGTAAGTAGAATGACTTTATAGCAGTTGGTTCCGTTCTTCGACGATTTGAAGGCCAGCTTTAATATTGAAACCGTGAATTAAGGTATCTATTGCCAATTATGTACCGCGCATTTGCTACGGAATACTTGCTTTGACTATTGGAATCTGAGGCCATTTAATACTATTGACTTAGCTGTTCGACCCTCAAAGACGGTGGTAACGTTCTGGAATGATTTGACTCACGATTTTCCTATTCATACATGAAAATAAGTTTTCCATGTCTTAAAATATCTAATAATTTGATTCCATGAGCACTAAGCAAGACACTCGCTACAGCAAGTTGAGTTCTAGGAAGGATAGGTATTCAGCCAAGGGAATTACTATATACCATTTAGTAATGTTTGCCGACGGTTTGACTCCCTACTGTAATACCTCAAGGGTGTAACAAGGTGTCTTGTGGCAATTCTCTGCTTCTCATTGAATTAGATGTGCGACTCTCAGAAAAGGTTATAACGCTTTCGCACGGCTTGATTCGGATATTATTATTGATAGATGAAATTATGTTGAGTGGCATTAAAATATATAGTAATTTGCTTCTCGAAACACGAAATTATACACTCGATTCAGCGGATTATGTTCTCTGAACGTAAGGCCCATGGTAGAAATTTTGACTCTATACCAATCGGTAACAATCTGCAACCGCTTGACACTCTACTTTGATTTTCGAGCATCGAATTAATGTGTCAATTGCCAATACTGTTCAGCGCATTTACTCGCGGAATATCTGGTTTGACTTGCGGAGTCACAGGATGTACGAAGCTATTGACATAGCCATTCGACTCCGAAAGAAGTCAGCATCTTTATCGACCGGGTTGACACTTGATTATCTAATTCGTACATGAAATTAAGATGCCCCCCGTATCAAAAGTGTACACTAATGTGTTTCTCTGAAGACGAAGCAGTATTCCAGATACAGCGGGTTAGATTATAGGAAGATATGGTCTTCGGTAGAATGTATGTGTTCATACCAATGTGTGACGTCTTACAGCTGTTTGACACTGTACCTTAATACTCATACAGTGATTGAAGGTATGTTTTGTCAATACTATACATCACATTTACTCTCGGAATACCTGGAATGAATTTCGAAATCACAGGGTAGGTGATGCCATTGGCGTAGCTGCTTAACTCTCAAGGAAGGTGGTACCGTGCTCGAACGGTTTGACATGCGGTCACCTAAGCAATGCATGACATGATGGCGCCCACCGCTATAATGTATTCTAATGTGTTTCCCTGAAAACGAAGCCTGCACTCTAGATACAGCGGGTATGCTTCTCAGCAGGAAAGACCTTCGGTCATGAGGATATATGCATGCCAATTTGTATCGTTCTACAACAGTTCGACACTGTACTTTAATATGCATACTGTGAATTGAGGTGTTTTTTGCCAATACTGTCCAGTGGATTTCCCCCAGAAATACCTGGTTTGACTTTCGGTGTCACAGGATATGTGAATCTATTAACCAAGCCATTCGTCTCTGACAGAAGGCGGCAATTCTATTAATTAATCATATAATTCATACATGAAATTACGGTGCTCGTCACCAGCATTGTATATTATTTCGTACCTCTAAACATGGTGTTATAGTCTGGATGCAGCTGGTCAGTTTTTCAGAGGGTAGGGAATTCTGTATGAAGTTTAATCCTACACGAATACGCAATGCTGTACATCTGCTTGACGGCCTGCTTTATCACTATTCCTACCAGGACCGGTCGAATGACCGTTTTTAAATTTTCAATTGGAATTTCTTACAATCAACGTAAGTGAATCGCCTTTAAACTTTACGATCTTTCCTCATATATATGTACGAAACATTTTTCAATATGCACTTATTTTTTTATTGTTTATTTTCTAAGAATTATTTGTAGTCTGTCTAACGTACCACGACCGATCATTTGACCGGTCGTATAATTTTTGCAGTTTTGTAACTGTTTCTCTCTAAGACTCAATGCCAAAACTATAAAGTCTTTACAAACGAAAGGTAATGTAGCTGTATCACGATTTTATCCGAGAAATGCCATCCAGAAAATGGTTTACGGCACTTCCAAGTGTTTACAGTTCACGCTCGACTATCAGGTTAGCGTTATTTATTTGCTTCATTGATATCTGATACGGACCAGATCCTCGAATGCTCTGACGCCATCTTCTCTACATTGGCGTATAATAAATAATCTTATAACTGAGGGAAATGTACAGACGTCTTCTCATGAATTCAAATCAGTATAGTCTAGCGACACGAACAGGGTGCATCCAAACGTGAAAGTCACAAAGAGAATTCTTGGCAGTCTTTTATTATTATTTTGTTATATTTTATATCGTATTACGTGTTATAAGTGCAATTTTCAAAGTAGTGAACGAGACTAATAATACGCCGCAGTAAGTTTCAGATTTCATCTTTTATTCATTTTTTTATCAACATTGATATACATTTTCATACTTGAGTTTTTATTTTCTCCGTTAATTATTTGCCCCAAAATATCAAGACGTCTGTGGTGTGCGAATGTATTATTAGAGGGAATAAATGATATCGATGCAGAATGTTCTGAAGATGATCAGGAAATTCAGGATATGGAAAATGACAATACGGAAAATTATGATCCATTTCATACCGACTCGAAGACGTATGAGGACGAAGGGAATATTTCGAACGTACGTAGTCGATGAAAGAGAAGGTGATCCTTAGTTAGTTCCGGTAGTGAGAATGAGGAAGAGGCAAGCGAAATTGCGTTGGTCGGAACAGTTTGGCAGGAAGTAAAAATAGGGTCTAATCCTGGAAACACAACTGGTCATATTTTTAGGGAAACATCAGGCCCTACTGGGTACAGTAAACGTAATACTATGAAAGGCGAAGTTAGGACGGCATTTTCTGAGATAATTTATAACAATACTACTGCAAAGTTACATGCATTTTTTGCAATTATGTATGCACGCAGCGCATGCATGGGGCTAAGAATATAGATATAGCAGTTCTATGGAATAGAAAGTGGGGCACCCTTTTTTTCTCAAATACTATGAGCAGACATGACATTACGGAGATTATGAAATTTATTCGACTTGATGACAAATATCAACGAAGCCAACGATTATAAACCGATAAATTCGCTATGATTTCCGAAGTTCGGTTCAAGTTCATGGACAACAGTCAAAATTGTTATAAATCAGGACCATATATTACTATTGACGAACAATTGTTTCCAACGAAAGCCATGTGTAGATTCACTCAATACATGCCCAATGAACGGGACAAATTTGGTCTAAAATTTTGGTTAGTGTCCGATGTAACTAGCAAATATATAATAAACGGCTTTCCATATTTGGGAAGAGATGAAAGTAGAGAACCCTCAGTTCTTCTTACAGCATTTGTCGCTATGAAATTAGCAGAAACGTATGTAGGATATGGAAATAATATAGCCACAGACAACTTTTTTACAAGCCAACCTTTAGCAACAAAACTTTTATTAAAAAAAAAAAACTACGACTGTTGCGAAAATTAGAGCTAATAGAAAAGGGATACATGTATTGGCAAAACTGAAAAACGACGACATGACACTTTTCTTAATCAAACTCTATCGCTGAAATAATTGTATGTTGACAATTTACAAAGCCAAAGCAAGAAAGAAAGATCAAATTCTCAGTTCAATGCACAACTCTGTACAAATTGAAGAATATGACACCCGAACACTGGAGGCAATTCAAATGTGTAATAGCACCAAATTTGGCGTAGATGTGACCCATCAAATGACCAGAAATTATTCGGTAAAACCAAAAGCTCGGATATGGCTTTGCATGCATTTTTTAGTATCTTGGATTTAGCCGGGATAAATGCATGTGTGTTATATAAAGAAACTACGAGAGGAGAATTTGCCAGAGAGGAATTTCTATTTCAATTGGCAGAAGAACTTGCCATCGAATACCAATAATAGCTCGGTAATGATAATCAACAAAAACCCATCGCATGTACAAATACAGGTTCCCGTGAACGGAAAACATGTCATCTAAGGTATTGTAAATATAATAAGGCGTACAAAATCTGTCTGACATGTAAAAAGTCCGTATGCGGAAAATGTACAGTTGAGAAGCCCATTTGGATAAATATAATGAAAAAGAATAAAATGTAGATTATGTACTCTTGAATAAAAGAAAATATATTTTTATACTGGTAAACTGGCTACTGGTCTGCATTCAATATTGAAAAATATAAGTTGTGAAAGACCGCTTATTTGACCGGCCGCGGTAGGAATGGGTATACGAGAAATGTCGGTAGGATCAGTGTTAACACTCAAACCGAGAACTCAGGTGTCTATTGCTTATACTGTACAGCGTATATACTCTCGGCAAATCAGGTTTGTCTCTCCTAATCACAGGACAGGTGAAGCTACTGACTTAGCGGATCGTCCTTCAAAGTTGGTGGTAAAGTACTCGAAAGGTTTGACCGTCGACATCAGAACTTATTCGTGAAATTAAGGTGCCCGGAACTAAAATGTACACTCTTCTGTTCCTCTGAACACAATGTTATACTCTCGATACAGCGCGTTATTCTTTCGGACGGTAAGGTCATCAATAATACGTCTGAGTTTATACCAACTGGTAATATTCTCAAACGGTTTGACGCTCTACTTTAATATTCAAATCGTGGATTAATGTGCCTATTGCGAATACTGCTCTGCGGTTTAACTCCTTGAATTCCAGGCTTGAGTCTTTGAATCACAAGCCCAGCTGAAGCAGCGGATTTACCCTCTGGTACCAGATTTGTCTCACGGAACAACAGAATAGGTGAAGCTACTGCCGTATTCGATCGACTACCAAAGAAGGTGGTATCATTCTGTAACTGTCTGATCTTCTATCTTCTAAATGCAACGTGAAATTATGGTGCCTCTCTACAAAATTTGTACCAACTTACTTCTGTCAACACGAAGTTCCACTCTCTGTACCGCCGGTTACCTTCTCGGAAGCTAAGGCCTTCGGCAAAAATTTGACTTTATAAGAATAGGTACCGTTTTGTAGCCGTTCGATACTTTAGAATAATATACAAACCGTGAACTAAAGTGTCTATTGCGAATACTGTACAGCACATTTACCCCCGTTCTATGATACTGAAAGTCAAACCAGTTACTCCACAAGTAAATCCGTTTAATAGTATTGGATTTTTACACCATACCTCCGGGTATAAATAAAGTGCAGAGTCAAACTGATGTAGAACATTACGAATTGGTATAGAGTCAAACTGTTTACAGACGAACTTACCGTCCGAGAATGCCTGTAGTGATTGGCTAGTTTAGTGTTCATCGGAAAAAATTAGTAGTCGTTTTGGCACACGGACACCATAATTTCATGTATCATTAGGACGATCGAGAGACAAACGGTGCGGAAACGTTACCACATTCTTCGAGACTCTTGCTAAATCAATCAATACACCTACCCCGACATTCCGTAGGTAAAACCAGATATTCCGACCGTCAATCCGCTGTACAGTATTGGCAATAGGCCCCTTAATTCAACATATGAATACTAAAGTAGAGGGTCTAATCGTCGGAGAATATTGCCAATTGGTGTAGAGTCATTCTTATTGCCGAAAACATACCCTCCCTAGAATCTAAGAAGCTGTAACCAGTGTCGTGCTTAGTGCTCACGGAAACAAGTGAGTAGACATTATAGCTGAAGCACACTATATTTTCAAATATGAATTAGACGAGAGAGGGTCAAGCCGATCGAGAACGTTGCTACCATCTGTAAGAGACGAACGGCTACGTAAGTAGCTTCACCTACCTTGCGATTCCGAGAATCATGCCACGTATTACTGAAGTAAATCCACTGTACACTATTGACAATGGACTCCATAATTGACGGATTGAATATTAGAACAGACGGTCAAACCTTTTTAGAATGTTACCAGTTGGTATAATGTCAAACGTTTTACCGAAAGCCTTAATGTCGGAGAAGATAACACGCCGTATCGAGAGTACATCTTCGTCTATAGTGAAACACATCAGTACAAGTGTTAGTGACGGCACCATAAATTCATATACGCATTAGAAGATCGAGCGTCAGATCGCTCGAGAACGTAGCCACCTCTGTAAGGCACGAAGGGCTGAGTGAAGTGCTTTACCTGTCCCGAGATGCCAAAAGTCAAACTAGGTGTTCAGGGAGTAAATCGTCTGAACAGTATGGGCAATAGACATCTAATATCACGCTTCGAATATTACAGTAGAACGTCACACCGGTAGATAACGTTACCAATTACTATAAAGTCAAACGTTTTAGCGAAGACGCTACCTTCCGCGAACATCACCCGTTTCCTCGAGAGTACAGCTTCGTGTTTAGGGACACACATTAGTATACAACTTATTGACGGAACCTTAAATTGATGTACAAATTAGAATGTAGATGACCAATCCGTTTGAGAACGTTACCACCCACTTTGAGAGTCGAACGGTTAATACTATAGCTTCACCTCTACTGTGATTCCTAGAGTCATATCTGGTAATCCGGGAGTAAGTCGGCTGAATTTTATTGGCAACTGGCCTCGTAATTCAAGGTATAAATATTAATGTAGAGAGTCAAATCGACTAAGAACATTACCAATGCGCATAATGTCATACCTTTTACCGAATACCATATCCTCCGAGAATCCAACTCGGTGTAGCGTGTGTCGTGCTTAATGTACACGGAAGCAAAATCTGAGATATTTTAACGGCCGAGCACCGCATGTTTGTGTGCAAACATCAATATCGGAGGCCAAAGCGTTCGAGAAACTTACCACCTGTTGTGTCCGACGATCGGCTAAGTGAATTGCTTCACACATGCAGTGATTCGGAGCATCAAACCAATACATCCGCTGAACTGTATTGGCTATACACACGTTAATTTACAGTATGAAGTTGAAGAAGACAGTCAACCCGGAGGAGAACATTACCAATTGGTATAAAGTCGTAACATTTATACAATACCTTTACTTCCGAGAGCCGGACCCGCTGCAGCGATAATAGTCTTCCGTAGTTTTTACAGTCACAAATGAGTAATCATTTTAGCAGGCGGAAACCTTATTGTCATGTATGAATAGAAAAATTGACAGTCAAACCGTTCGAGAACGATCCCACCTTCTTAGACAGACGAAAGGCTATATCAATATTTTCACCTGCCGTGTGATTGCAACGGTCAGACCAGGTATTCTCGGAGTCAATGCACAGCCCATTATAGCCGACGGACACATTAGTTCGCGGAATGAATATTAAAGTAGGACGTCAAACCTATGAAGAACGTTACCTATTGATATAGTGTCAAACCTTTACCGAAGGCCTTAACGGCCTTAAAATCCTAACCCGTTGTATAGAGTGTCTTGCTTATTGATCACGGAAACAAATTGGTAGCCAGTTTAGCAAACGGAGTCCTTATTTTTATGTATGACTATGTATATCGAGAGTCAAACCGCTGAAGAACGTTATCACCACCTATTTCAGTCGATCGGTTGAGTCAGTAGTGCCACGTATCCTGTAATTCCGCTAGTCAAGCGGAGTATTCCGGGAGTGAATCCGCTGAACAGTTTAACAATAGACACCTTAATTCACGGTTTCAATGATAAAGGACAGAGTATAAACCTTGAAGAACGTTACCTATTCGTATAATGACAAAAGTCCTGTCGCAGGCATTACCTTTCGATAACATAACACTGCGTATTGAGAGTATAACTTCGTGTTCAGAGATCCAAAATTAGTATTCATTGTAATGGCGGACATCTTAATTTTATGTATACATAAGAAGATCGGAAGGCAAACCGTTCCAGAAAGTTAGCACCTTCTTTGTGAAATCGCATATCTAACACAATAGCTTCACCTATCCTATTTTTCCGGGAGTCTAACGCGGTATATCAGAAGTCAAACCGCTGAACAGTAATGGCAGTTGTCACCGTAATTCACGATCTGAATATTAAAGTAGAGAGTCAAACCGTTTGAGTGCGTTACCAATTGGAATATGGACGAACGTTTTACCGAAGGCCATACCTTCCAAGAACCTATCCCGATGTAGCGAATGTCATGCTTAGTGCTCACGGAAACATATTAGTAGACATTTTAGCAGACTTAAACCTTACCTTTATGTATGAATAGAATAATCGAGAGTCAAACATTTCGAGAACGATTCCTCCTTGCTTACGTGAGGAACGGCTAAGTCAATAGCTTCACCTATCCAGTCGGTAGTCACACCAGATATTGCGGGTGTCAACCCGATTAACAGTTTTGCAATAGGCACAATATCTCGCGGTATGAAGGTTAAAGTTCATTGATTATCCGTTGGAGAATATTAGCAATTTCAATAACGTCATCCTTCTTACCAATAACCTTACCTTCCGAGAACCGAACCCGCTGCGCGAATGGGGAGCATAGTGTTCACGGACGTAGATTAGTAGACGTATTAGAGTATGGAAGTCCTACACTCACATTCGCAGGGAAAAATCGAGAGCCAAACCGTTCGACAACATTCCCACCTTCTCTGAGAACCGAATGGCGAAGTCAATAGCTTCACCATTCTTGTGATTCCGACTGTTCAACCTGGTGTTCAGTGTGTAAGTCCGCTGTCGAGTTATGGCAATAGACGCCTTAATTCATGGTTTGGAAATTACAGTAAAGCGGGAAACCGTTTGAGAGCGTTACCAATTGGTATAATATAAAACGTTTTACCGAAGACCTTACCTTCCGCGAACCTTCATAGAGAGTATAAGTTCATGTTCACAGCAAAAAATTAGTATTCACTTCTGCGGCGAGCATCTTATGTTCATGTATGAATTAAATGATCGACGTTCAAGCCATTCGAGATCGTTACCACCATTCTTGCGGCTCGAAGGGCTAAGTCAATAGCTTCTCCTATCCAGTGTTTCCGAAAGTCAAAGGAAGAATTCCGGGAGTAAATCCGCTATACCGTAATGGCATCGTGCACCCTATTTCATAGTATAATTATTAATTTCCAGAGTCAAATCTTTGTAGGAGGTAACGTATTGATATAGATTCAAACATCATAGAAAGGCCATAACTTCTGAGAAGCGTTAAAAGAATATATCTTCGTGTGGAGAGGTCAAATTAGTATGCATTTTGATGACGGTCATCTTCATTTCCTGTATAAATTAGAAGGTCGATTGTCAAACCGTTGGAGAACGATACCAGCATAGCTGAGTATCGAAGGCCGTAGTTATTAGCATCACCTATCAAGTGATTCCGAAGAGAAGGGCAGTGTTTATTGCCAATACTGTTCATCGAATATACTCACGGAATAACTTGTTTGGCTCTTGGAATTTGGCTCAGGATACGTGAAGATATTGCCTTAGCTATGAGTCTCGCAAGAAAGGTGTAAACGTTGTTGGAAGGTTTTACTATCGATTTTCCTGTTCATATCGGAAATTAAGGTGCTTGTCACTAAAGTGTATACTAATTTCCTTTTCTGCACACGAACTAATACTCTCTATCCAACGGAATATGTTCTCCAAAGGCAAGGCCTTCGGTAAAAAGTTTGACAGTATACCAATATGTAACGTTCTACGTCGGTGTGACGTACTGTATTAATATACGATCCGCGAATTAAGGTATCTATTGCGAATACTGTACTGTGCATTTATTCATGAAATAACTATATTGACTTTCGAAATCACTGGATGTATGAAGCTATGGACGAAGTCGTTTAAATCTCAAAGAATGTGGTAACTCTCTCGAACGGTTTAACGATCGATCTTCATATACATAATGAAATTATGGTCCCCGTCACAAAAATGTTCACTAATTTCTTCCTCTGAACACGACGTTATACCCTCGGTTCTGCATGGTATCGTCTCCGACGGTTGGGTAATCGGTAAAATGTTTCACACTATATCAATTGCAAACGCTCTACAACGGCTTGACTGGATGATTCTATATTCATACCGTGAACTACGGCGTCTATTGCCGATAATGTTCAGTGTATTTCTACCAGAAATACCTAATATGATTATCGGAATAACAGGATCGGTGATGGAACTCACTTTGCTGTGCGACTCTCAAAGGTGGTGATAACGTCCTCGAACGGTTTGACTCGCGATCTCCTTATTCATCCACGAGATTAAGGTATCCGTCGCAAAAGTGATTACAAATTTTCATCTTTAAGCACGTAGTTATACCCTCGATACTCCGGGTTTGAATCGCGGAAAGTAAGCTGTCCTGGGAGTTGTTTGTCGTCATACCAATTGGTAAAGTTCTCCTACGGTTTGCCGCTATTCTTTCATATTCATACCGCAAATTAAGGTTGTCCATTGCCAATACTGTTCATTAGAATTTCATCCGGAATACACGGCCTGACCCTGGAAATCACTGGATTGGAGAAGCTATAGACCTAGCCGCCCGACTCTCAATGCTGGATGCAACGTTCTGGAACAATTTGACACTTTATCCAGTAATTCATACATGGAAGTAAGTTGCACGACACTAAGATGTATAATACTCTGTCTCTCTAAAGGCGAATTTATACACTCGATGCAGCGGGTTAGCATCACGGAAGGTAAGGCCTTCTGTAAAAAGTGTGACTCTATACCAGTAGGTATAGTTCTACAACTATATGATTCCGGTCAGTAATATTTACACTGCGAATTACGGTGTCTGTTGCCAGTACTGTACTGCGGAAAGACTCTCGGAATTCCCGGACTGACCCTCGGTATAATAGGGGCGCTGAAGCTATTGACTCAACAGCGCGGCTCCAAAACTAGGTGCTAACAATCTTGAACAGCTTGACACTCAATTTTGCTGTTCGTACGTGAAGCTGAAGTGTCTGTCTGCTGAAATGTCTACTCATTTGTTTCCGTGAAAACTATGACAGACACTCGTTGCAGCGGGGTAGATTCTCGGAAGGTGGTGTATTGCTTGGAAAGAATTACCATATTTTGATTTATAATGTTGAACGGCGGTTTTACTCCATGTATGAATTACTGGATCGAGTGTCAAACCTTTCGAAAACGATACTACATTTCTCAAAATCGGACGGCTAAGACAGTACCTTCACCTATCGTGTGATTCCGCGAGTCAAGCCAGGTATTCCGGGAGTAAATCCGCTGAACACCATTGACAGTGGACACCTTGTTTCCCGGTTTGTATATTAGAGTGGGGAGTCAATACGTTGGAGTTCATAACCAAATGGTGTAAAGTCATACTTCTGACCGAATACCGTACCTTCCTAGAACCTAACCCGCAGCTCCGAGTATCATGCTTAGGGCACACGTAAACAAATTGGTAGAGACTTTAGCAGACGGACAGCTCTTCCTCACGTTTGAATAGCAAAATCGAGAGTTGAACCGTTGGAGAACGATCCCACCTTCATTGAAAGTTCACATCTAAATCACTATCTACACCTATCCTGTGATTGCGAGAGTCAGGCAACGTATTCTAGGAGTAAATGCGCTGAACAATATTGACAATAGACATATTAATTCGAGGGATGAATATTACAGTAGAGCGTCAAACCGTGTGAGAACGTTATAAATTGCTATAAAGTCAAAGATACTACCGACGGCCGTACCACTCGCGAACCGCACAAGATTCATCGAGAGTATAACTTCGTGTTCCGAGGATCATGTTCGTATTCATTTCAGTGACTGTCACCTTATCTTCATGCATGAACTAGAATATCGATGGTCAAACTGTTCTGGAACGTTCACACCGTCTTTGAGAGTCGAAGGAATGAGACAACAGATCCACCTATCATGCGATTCCGAGAATCAAAGTAGTCCTGGAGTAAGTCCGCTTAACATTATTAGTAATAGACACCTTAATCCACGGTTTGCATCCTGAATAAGATCGTCAATTCGATTGAGAACTTAACGAATTGCTGTAAAGTCAAACGTTTTACCGATGACCTTACCCTCTGAAAAACTTACCCGCTGTATCGAGAGTATAACTTCGTGTTCAGAGAAGGAAATTAGTATTCATTTCAGTAACAGGTACTTTATCTTCATGTACTAATTAGAAGATCGATTGTGAAACTGTTCGAGAACGTTATCAACATACTTAGGAGAGGAATGGCTATGCCAGTAGCTTGACTTAACCTGTGATTCGGAGGGGCAATCCAGGTTTTCCGGATGCGAATCCGCTCAACACTATTGGAAACAAACACCTTAATTCACGGTTAGCGTATTAAAGCAGGCAGCAAAGCCATTTTGGAACATTACATATTCGGGTAGTGTTAAATGTTTTACAGAATGCCTTAACCTCAGAAGTACTGACCTCATGAATCCAGAGTGTAACACCGCGTTCAGAGGTACGAGCTGATATTCAATTTAGTAACGAGCACCTTAATTGCATGCAAGAATTAGAAGATCGAGGGTCAAACCGGTCGAGGAAGTTGCCACCTTCTTTGAGATTCAAACGGCTAAGTCAATAACTTAATACATTCTGTGAATTAGGAAGTGGAACGAAATATTCCGGTAGTAAATGCGCTCTACAGTATTGCCAGAAGACAACATAAATTGCGGATTGGAAATTAAAATGGAGCGTCACGCCCTGTGAGAACGTTACGTATTGCTATAAAGTCAAACGTTTTACCGAAGACCATAGCCTCGTAAAAATTAACCCTCTGTATCAAGAGTATAACTTCGTGTTCAGATAAAGAAATTAGTATTCATTTCAGTGACGAGCATAATAATGTGAAGTATGAAATGGAAGATCGAGTGTCAGACCATTGGAGAACGTTGCCAACATTTTTGAGAATCGAACGTCTAGGTCAATAGTTTCACTTATCCTGTGAGTCCGAGATCCACACCAGGTAATCCGAAGGTAAATACGTTGGCGAGTACAGACAGTGGACATGTTAATTCACGGTTTGAATATTAAAGTACACAGTCCAACCTTTGTAGAACTTTGCATATTGGTATAATGACAAAAGTTTGACCAAAGTCCTTACCCTCCGTGTACCTAATCCGCGATATCGCAAGTATAACTACGTGATCAGAGATACAAATTAGTATACATTGTAGTATCTGGCACCTTAACTTCACGTATGAGTTAGAAGATCAATTGTCATACTCTTCGAGAACAGGATAGCTTCACCTATCCTGTAATTCCGCGAGTCAACACCGGTATCTACCGAGTAAATCCGTTGAACAGTTTTGGCAATTGACACCTTAATTCAAGGTATGAATATTTATGTAGGGAGTCAAACGGTTGGAGAACATTACCAATTCCAATAGAATCATGCCTATTTTGAATAACTTACCTTCCGATACCAATCCAGGTGTAGCGAGCGTCCTGCTTAATGTAAACAGAAACAGATTAGTAGGCATTTTAGGGGACGGACAGCACATGCTTGTGTACAAATATCAACATCGTGAGTCAAAGCGTTCGAGAACGTTACAACCTCCTTCGCGATTCATGCGGCTAAGTCAATAGCTTCACATATCCTGTGATTCGGAAAGTCAAAGCAGGTATTGCGGGAGTGAATCAGCAGTACAGTATTAGCAATAGAAACCTTAATTCTCGGTTCGAATATTAAAGTGCACCGTCGCACCGATTGAGAAAGCAACCATTTAGTACAAAAGTCAAAAGCCTTACCGAAGATTTTACCTTCCGCTAGCAGTTTCCGCGACATAGGGAGTGTAACTTCGTGTTCAGAGCAAGAAATTTGTGACCATATCAGTGACGGGCCCCTAATTTTCATGTACCAATTAGAATATCGTGTGTCAAATCATTCGAGATCGATACCACCTCCTTTCAGATTCGAACCGCTGAATCAACAGCCTCAGCCGTAGTTGTCATTCCAAGTGTCTTGCCCGGTATTCCAGGAGACAAACCGCTGAACAGTATTGGCGATAGAAATATTAATTCACTGCATGAACACTAAAGTAGAGAGTCAAACCGTCGGTGAACATTGCAGGTAGGTATAAAGTCATTCCTCTTACAGACTACCTTACATTCCGAGAAAATAACTGGCAGCAGGGTGTATGTTGCTTCGTGATCAGAGAAACAAATTAGTATACATTTGAATGGCGGGATCCATAATGACATGAATGAATTACTATATCGAGTGTCAAACGAACGTTGTCACCTCATTTGAAGGTCGCACAGCTGAGTCAATAGCTGCTGCCATCCTGTGATTCCGAGAGTCAAACCAGGTATTCCGGGAGCAAATCCGCTGAACAGTAATGGCAATAGATACCTTATTTCACAGTTTGAATATTATAATTTGGCTTCAAACAGTTTGTGAACGATTTCGATTGTTGTAAGGTCAAACGTTTTACAGAAGGCCGTACCATCTGTGAAACTCACCCGCTTCGTGGAGAGTATAATGTCGTGTTCAGAGGATCATACTAATATAGAGTTTAGTGACGGGCACCTTAGTTTCATGAATGAATTAGAAGATCGAGTGTAAATCTGCACAATAACGTTATCACCCTCTTTGCAAGTCGGACACCTACGTCAAAAGCTGCAGCTATCCTGCGATTGCGAGATGAAGATCAGACATTCCAGGAGTAAATTCGCTGAACAGTATTCGCAATAAACACCTCAACTCGCTGTATGAATATTAAAGTACAGAATCAAACCGCTGGAGAGCGTTACCTGTTGATACAACGTTATGCTCCTCAGAAGATATCCTATCTTCCGAGAACATAACCCGATGTATCGTGGGTATAACTTCGGGTTCAGGGAACAAATTAGCAGACGCTTTAGCAGGCGGACACTTTAACCTCGTATATGAATTAGAAGATCGAGCAATAAACTGTTCGAGATCGTTACCACCTCCTTGGAGAGTCGAACGGCTGAGTCAAGAGCTTCACTTCTCCGGTGATTCTGAGAGTCAAGCCAGGTATTCCAGGAGAAAATTATCTTATCGGCTTTGGCAATAAACGTGCTCAATCCAGCGGTAGGGATATAAAGGTAGACAGTCAACACGACAGTGAACATTTCCAATTTGTATATGATCATTCTTCTTACGGAAGGCCATACGGTCCGAGAACCTGTCCTTCTGTATCGAGAGTATTACTTCGTGTTTCGAGAAGCGAATTAGTTTTCATTTTAGTGACCGGCAAATTAATTTCAAGTATGGAATAGTAGATCGAATGTCAAACCATTCGAGAATGTTACCACCCACCTTGATAGTCGAAGGGCTAAGTCTATGGTACCACCTACCCTGTGATTCCGCGAGTAGGTAATCCGTGACTAAACTCGCTGCGCATTATTGGCACTAGGCTCGCTTCTTCACGGTATGAATATTAAGGTAGGGAGTCCAACTGTTGGTGAATATTACCAATTGAAATATGATCAGTCTCCTTACGGAAACCCTTACCTTCCGCGAGCCTAACCCTCTATATCGAGAGTATGACTTCGTGTTTCATGAAGTAAAATAGTATTCATTTTTCTGACAGGCAACCTAATATCATGTATGAATATGAAGAACGATAGTCAAATCGCATGAAAACGATACCACCATATTTGAGAGTTGAGCGGTCAAATCAAAAGCTTCACCTATCGTGCTATACCGATAGTCATATCAGGCAAGCCTGGAGTATCGCTATTATGGAGCAGTGTCCAACCATTGTGGAACGTTACCTACTGCTATACGTTCAACCTTCTTCCGGAACGCCTTACCATGTGAGAGGATATTCCGATATATCTAGAGTATAGCTTCGTGTTCACGGAAGCTATTTGGTATACACATGAGCGACGTGCACCTTCATTTCATCTATGCATCAGAAGCACGAGTGTCATAAAATTCCAGAACGATACCACCATCTGTGGCGGTCTAACGGCTAACTCAACAGCTTCACATATACTGTGATTCTGAGAGTCTAACTAGTTATTCTGGGAGTGTATCAGCTGTACAGTATGACATTAGATTTCCTATTTCACAGTATGAATAATAAAGTGGAGAGTCAAACTGTGGAAGGTCGTTGCGTACAGTTATAGTGTCATACTTTTTATGGAAGGCCATAGCTTGCGAGTAGCCAACGCGCTGTATCGACGGTACGTCTTGGAGTTCAGAGAAGCAAATTGTTACACTTTTTTGCGTAAATTCGTGTATGAAATAGAAGATCGAGGGTAAACCTTTCGAGAACATTACCACCTTCTATGATAGATGAATAGGTAAGTAAAAACTTCACCTATCCTGTGATTCCATGAGAAAAACCGGGTATTCCTGGAGTGACGCCGCCTAACAGTATTGCCAAGAGACACCTGAATTCTAGGTATGAATACTAAGGTAGACAGTCAAATCGACCATTGCAAACCGTGACCATTGCAGGTTGGAAAAATGGCATTCGTTTTACAGGTTACCTTTCCTTCCACGAACATAACCGGCTGCAGGGAGTGTCTTGCTTTCTGTAGCGTGTAACAAGCTAGTATTCATTTTGGTGACGAGATCCTTCATTTCATGTGTGAATAAGAAGATAGAGGGTCATACCGTTCCAGAGCTTTACCACGATCTCTGAGAGTCGAACGACTAAGTCAATGGCTCTCCTGTGATTCGTACTATCAAACCTTGCATTCCAGGAGTAAATCTGCTGAACAGCATTGGCAATGGACTCCTTGTTTCCCGGTTTGCATATTGGAGTACGTAGTCAATACGATGGAGAACATAACCTAATGGTATAGAGTCATACCTTTTACCGCATACCTTTCCTTCCTAGAACCAAACCCGCAGTTGCGAGCATCATGCTTAGGGCTCACGGAAACAAATAACCAGACATTTTCCTAGAGGGACACCTTATTTTCATCTTTGAGTAGCAAAGTCGAAAGTCAAACTGTTGGAGAACGTTACCACATTTCTTGAGAATTGCACAGCTAAGCCAATAGCATCACCTATGCTGTGATACCAAGAGTGAAACCAGGTATTCCGGGATTAAAGCCGCAGAACAGTGATGGCAATTGGCTCCCTAATTCACGATGCTAATATTATCTTACATAGTCAAACCGTTCTTGGAACTTACTAATTGGTATAATGTCAAACGTTTTACCGAGGTCCTGTCTATCCGAGACCCAAAAATGCTGTATCGAGGGTATATTTTCATGTCCAGAGGATCAAATAAGTATAAAATATAGCGGCGTGCACCTTAACTTCATCTGTGAATTAGAGTGTCGAGCGCCAAACCGTTCGAGATCGATACCCCTTTCTTTGAGAGACAAACGGCTAAGTTGAAAGCTTAATTTATCCTATGGTTCCGAGAATCAATCCAGGTATTCCGAGGATGTATCAGCGGAAGGGTATTGGCAATAGATACCACAATTTGCGGAGGGAGTATTGAAATTGAGCGACGCACCGTGTGAGAACGTTACCAATTGTGCTATAAAGTCAAACGTTTTCGAGAAAGCCTTACCGTGCGAGAAGCTAACTCGCCATACCGAGAGTATTACTTCGTGTTTAGAGAAACACATTAGCATACATTCTAGTAATTCCACCTTAAACTCATATATGAATTGGAATATCGATGATCAAACCGTTCGAGAGCTTTACCACCCTCTTTGAGAGTCGAACGACTGGGTCAGTAGCTCCACATGTCCTGCGACTCGAGAGTTAAATCATGTTATACCGGAGTAAATCCGCTGAAGAGTATTGGCAATTGACACCTTATTTCACGGTATTAATATAAGTGTTTGGAGTCAAAATGTCGTAGAACATTATCAACTCTTATAGAGTCATGCCCTTTTTGAATACCATTGGCAACGATCAGGAGCGGTTTGGCCCTCGGTCATCTAGTTTCTGCATGAACTTAATGTGCCGGTTACTGACACGAACACTAATGTTTTTCTGTGGACACGAATTTATACTCTCAATGACGCCGCTGTGGTTCAGGGAAGGTAAGGCCTTCCGTAAATCGTTTGACTTTATACCAATTGGTAACGCTCTCAAACGGTTAGACGCTCTACTTTAATATGCAAACCGCTTATTAAGGTGTGTCTTGCCAATACTATTCAGCGGACATATTTCTGGGATACCTGGTGTGACTCTCGGTACCGCAGGATCGGTCAAGCTATTGTCTTAGTGTTTCGACTCCCAAAGTATGTGGTACCTTTCTTCAGCGGTTTGACTCCCGATTTGAATATTTGTATGACAATGTGGTCCTCGTCTTCGAACATGTCTGCTAATTTGTTTCCGTGAACATTTAGCAAGACACACGCTACAACGTTTTAGGATTTCTGAAGGTAAGGCATTCGGTAAAAAGAATGACTGTATATGAATTTTTATTTATCTTGCACGGTTTGTCTGTCGACTTTCATATTTATACTGCGAATTAAGGTGTCCGTTGCCAATGCTGTTGAGCCCGTTTACTTCCGGAATACATCGTCTGGCCCTCGGAATCACAGGGTATGTGAAGCTATTGACTTAGCCTTTCGACCCACATACAGGGTGGTAACGTTCTCGAAATGTTCGTTCCACGTCGCCTAATTCGTATATGATATTAAGGTGCCCATCACTAACATGTATAAACATTTGTTTCTCGTATCACGATGTTATGCTCTCTGTGTAGCGTGTTAAGTTATCGTAATGTCAGGTCATGGGCACAAAGTTTGTCTATATAGCAATTGGTAATATTCCCCCACGGCTTACCTTTCTATTACAATGATCAAACCGTGAACTGAGGAGTCTATTGCCCACACTGATCAGCGGATTTACTACAGGATCACATGGCTTGACTCTCTGAATCACAGGATTGGTGAAGCTATTGACTTAGCCGTTCGCCTCTCACAGATGGTGGAAAGGTTCTCGAACTGTTCGCCTGTCGATCTTCTTACGCATAAATGAATATAAGGTGCCCGTCACTAAAATGTACACTCATTTGATACACTGAACTGGATATTATAGCCACGATACTGCGCCTTATGTTTTCGGAATGTGAGGTATGCGAAGAAGAGTATGACGTAATACCAATTGGTAACATTCTCAAACGGTTTGACTATCTACGTTGATATCCATACCGTGAATTAAGGTGTGTATTGCCAATTCTCTTCTGCGGAATTACTTGTTAAATACCAGGGGTGACTCACGAAATCACAGGTTAGGTGAAGCTATTGACTTCGCTGTTCGATTCTCAAAGATGGTGGTAGCGTTCTCGAACTGTTTGACACATCAATTTTCTAATTCATACTTGAAATTACGCTTCCCGTTACTAACATGAAAACTAATTTGCTTCTCGATGAACGAAGTTATACTGTCAATACAGCGGGATAGGTTGTCGAACAGAAAGGCCGTTCGCAAGAATGCCGACCATATACGAACTGAAAATGTTCACACACGGCTCGACTGTCTACCTTAATATTCATGCCGCTTGATTCAGCACCATTATTGCCAACGCTGTTGAGATGATTTGCTCCTGGAATTCCCGGCTTGACTCCCAGAATCCCATGGTAGGTAAAGCTATTGACTTGGCCGTTCGACTCTTAACGAAGGTGGCGCCATTCTCGAACGGTTTGTCACTCGCTTTAGATATTTGTACACAAATATGTTCTGTACGACTTCAAATAACTCTACTCATTTTGGCTACTCGTAAGTAAGACACCCACTACAGCGGATTAGGTTCTCCTAAGGTAAGGTATTCGATAAAATGAATAATTTTGTTCGAATTTGAAATGTTCTCCTACGGTATGACTCCAGACAATAATATTCATATCGTGAATTAGGGTTTCAATTGCCAATACCTGTCAGCGGATTTATTCCGCATTACCTGATATGACTCTCGGAATCGCAGGATAGGTATAGCTATTGACATAGCCGTTCGAACATCAAAGAGGGCGGTAAATACCTCGAACTCCTTGACACACGTTCTTCTAATTCATGCATAACGTTAAGGTGCCCGTAACTATTATGATTACAAATTTGCTTTTCGGAACACGAAGTAATACCCTCAATATGGCGGGTTACCTTCTCGGAAGGTATGGTATGCGGTAATGTGTTAGACTGTATACGAATAGGTAACGTTCTAGAACGGTATGGCCCCCATCTTAAATATTCGAACAGTCAATGAGAATGACTATTGCCAATACTTTTGAGCGGATTTACTCCCGGAATAGCTGGTGACTTTCGGTATCACGGGGTAGGTGATGTAATTGACTTAGCCGATCAACAGTCAAAGATGGTGGTATCATTAGCCATCGTTTTGACCACTGTGCTACTAATTTATACATGAATTTAGTGTAGCTGTCACTTAAGTCTCTACTAACTATCTTCTCAGAATACGAGGTAATACCCTCGATGCAGCGTGTTGTCTTTTCTGAAGGAAAGGCCTTCGGTAAAAATCATGACCCTATACCAATAAGTATCGTACAACAACGGTTTGACTCTGCATTATATAATATATACCGTGAATTTGGTTGTTTAATGTCAGTAAGGTACTGCGGATTTACTCGAGGAATGTCCGATTTGACTCTCGGAATCACAGAATATGTGGAGCTATTGGCATAGCCGTTCGTTTCTCAAAGAAGGAGGTAACGTTCTAAAACGGTTGGACCCTCGGTGTTCTAAGCCAGCATGAAATTATGACGCCCATTTCTAAAATGTATACTAATGCGTTTCATTGAACGCGAAGCTATACACTACATACAGCGGCTTGGCTTAGCGGATGGTAAGGCCTCCAATAAAGCGGATGTGTTCATACCAATTTGTAACGATCTGCAACGGTTCGTCACTGCAATTTAATATTTATACAGTCAATTAAGGTGTCTTCTGCCATTACAGATCAGCGCATTTACCCCAGGGATACCTGGACTACGATTCGGAATCACAGGATAGGTTATGTTATTGACAAAACTGTGCGATTAGCAAAGAAGGTGGTACAGTTCTCGAAAGGTTAGACGCTCGATTTCGCAATACACACATGGAAATGAGCTGTTCGTCTGGCATAACATCTACTCATTTAATTCCGTAACCACTGTGCAATACACTTCCTACAGCGGGATAGGCTTCTCGGAAAATATGGTCTTCGGTAAAAAGGTTGACTCTGTACGAATACGTAACGTTCTACAATGATTTGATACTCTACTTTAATATTCAAAACGTTAATTAAGGCGACAAAGCCAATACTCGTCAGCGGATTTACGTCTGGAATTGCAGATTTTGCTCTTGGCGTCACATGATATGTAAAGCTATAGACTTAGCTGTCTGACTCTAAATGAAGGTGGTAACGATCTGGAAGAGTTTGGCATTCGTCCTTCTAATTCATAAATGGAATTAAGGTGACGTCAGTAAATTGCATACTTACGTGTATCCCTAAACACGAAGCTATACTCTCGATACGGTGGGTTAGCTTCGCTGGCGGTAAGACATTCGGTAAAACGTTCGACTTTATACCAACTGGAAACGTTCTCAGTCAACGGGCTCGTTAACTTCATGTATTGATTAGAGCATCGATGGTCAAGCCGGTCGTGAACGTTACCGCCAACTTTCATAGTCGAACGCATATGTCAGTAGCACCACCGTGCAGTATTTCAGAAATCCGAACCAGGTAATCCCAGAGTAAATCCGCTGAAGAGTTTTGGTAATGGACACCTTTATTCACGGTTTGACTATTACAGTAGAGCGCCAAACCATTTGAGAGCGTTAACAACTGGTATAAAGTGAAACGTCTTACCGAAGGCCTTACCTTCCGCGACCCATTGCCCCTTTATCGAGAAAATAAGTTCGTGTTCAGAGAATGAAATTAGTCTTCATTTCAGTAACCTTCTCCTTAGCTTCATGTATGAATTAGAAGATCGAATGTCAAACCGCCCGACAACGTTGTCACCTACTGTGAGTGTGGAACTGTTATGTCAATAGCTTCACCCATCCAGCGATTCCAAGAGTATTACCAGGTATCCTGGGAGTAATCCAGCTGAATAGTATTGGTAATATTCTCCTGATGCCATAGTTCGAATATTAAAATAGAGCGTTAAACCGTTGTAAATCATTGCGAATTGGTGCAGGGTCGAACTTCTTACGGAATGCCTTGCCCTCCAAGAAACTATCCAGCTGCATCCAGAGTATAACACAGTGCTCAGAGGGACGAATTGGTATTCATTTTAGTGTACGGCAACTTAATTTAAATTATGAATTGAATGCTCGAGCGTCAAACCGTTCGAGAATATCACATCATTCTTTGAGATAAGAACGACTAAGTCAATAGCTTCATGCATCCTGTGATTCAGAGATGTCAAACCAGGCATTTCGGATGTAAATCCGCTGATCAATATTGGTAATAGACATCTTAATTCACTGCTCGAATATTAAAGTACAAAGTCAAACGGTTGTAGAACATTACCTATTCTCATAGATTCAAACATTTTAGCGAGGGCCTTACCTTCCAATCAACCTATCACGCTGTAGCGAGTATCCCTTTTAATGTTCACGGAAACGAATTGGTAGATATTTCAGCAGACGGACACCACATTTCTATGCATAAATATCAAAATCGATAGTCAATCCGTTACAAATTGTTACAACCCTCTATGAGAGTTGGACGGCTATGTCTATAGCTTCTCTAATCCTGTCATGCCGTAAGTCAAACGAGATATTCCGGTAGTGAATCCGTTGTTCAGCATAGGCAACGACCCCATATTTAATGTTATGCATATTAAAGTAGGGAGTCAAAGCGTTGGAGAACACTACTAATTGGTATATGGTACTTCTTTTTGCCGAACATGTATCCTAACTAGAACTTATCCCGCAATAGCGAGAGTCATGCCTAATGCATACGGAAACAAATTAGTAAACATTATTGCATAAACGCACCATATTTTCATATCTGAATTAGAATATCGAGTTTCAAATCGTTCTAGACCGTTCCCACCTTCTTTGGGACTGGAACGACTAACTCAATCGCTTCACCTATCCTGTGATTCCGATAGTCATATCTGGTATTCCTGGAGTCAATCCGCAGTACATTATTGGCGATAGACACCATAATTCACGGTATGAATATTAATGTACAGTGTCAAACCGTCGTGGATCGATACACATTGGTATGAAGACATCCTTTGTACTGAGGGACTTACTTTCGGGGGTCTAACGCGCTGTATCGAGAGCATAACCTCGTGCTCACGGAAGCAAATTGGCATACGCTTTAGTGACAGCCACCTTCATTTCATCTATGATTTAGATGATCGAGGAACAAACCGTTCGAGAACGTTGCCTCCTTATTTGGGGGTCGAACGCATTAGACAATAGCTAAAGCTGTCATGTGATTCCGAAAGTCAAACAACTTATTCCGGGAGATAATCCGTTGATCAGTGTTGATATTGGACACATTATCACGTCTTGAATATTGAAGCAGAGCGCCATGTACCAATTAGAAGATCTACTGTCAAAGAGTTTGAGAACGTTACCACCCTCTTTGAGATTGGAACTGCTAAATCAGTAGCTTCACCAATCCAATGATGCCGAGAGTCAAGCTTGTCATTCCAGGAGTAAATGCGCTATGCAGTGATGGCAATAGACACATCTAGTCAGGTTTTGAATAATAACGTAGAGCGTCAATCCGTATGAGAACGCTAGAAATTGGTACAAAGAGAAGACGTCTCACTGAAGTCCATACCCTCCGTAGGAACAACGTGCTGCCCCGTGAGCATAACATGGTGTTCATAGTATCAAATTAGTATACATTTTAGTGACGGGCACATTAATATCATATATGAATTAGAAGATCTGGCGTCAAACCATTCGAGAACGTTACCTCCTTTTTTGAGAGTCGAACTTCTTCGAGCGTACGTACTCCCGGAATACCTGGACTGGCACTCGACATCCCAGAATAGGTGATGTCATTTACTTAGCAGCACGACCATTAAAGAAGGCGGAGACTTTCTCCAACGATTTGACACTCGATCGCCTGTTTTATACATGAAATTAAGATGACCGTCACTAAAACGCATACAAATTTGTTTTTCTGTGCACGATATTCTACTCTCGCTACTGCGGATGTTATTTCTCGGAAGGGAAGATATTCTGTGTAAGCTTCAACTACATAGCAAGAGCTAACGTTCTCGAATGGTTTCACTCTCGACATCAGTATTTGTACCGTGAATTAAGATGTCCACTGGTAATACTACACAATGGATTGATTCCCGAAATGGCTGGCATTACCAACGGATATCAAGATATGTGAAACCAATGACTTAGCCACTCGGTTCTTAAAGAAGGTGGTATCGTTCTCGAACGCATTGACTCCGGAATTTCCTATTCGTATATGCAATTATGTTGACCATCTTCGAAAATATCTAGTAATCTGTTTTCTTCAACACTAAGATAGGCAATCCCTAGTTCGGTGTTGGTTCTAGAAAGATAAGTTTTTCGATACAACGTTTGACTGTGTACAGTTTGAATCGTTCTCGAAAGGATTGACGGTCTACTTTAATATTCAAACCGTGAATTAAGATGCCATTATCCAATACCCTTCAGCGGACATACTCTCGGTTTTCCCGGGTTGCCACCCAGAATCACGGGACAGATGAAGCTACTGATTAGCTGTTCGACTCACAAGGAAGGTGGTCACGATCCTATACCGTTTGACACTCGACCTTCTAATTCATATATGATCTTATGGTGACCGTTACTAAAATGGATACTGATTTCATCCTCTGAACACCATGTCATACTCTCGATACGTCGCGTTAAGCTTTCGAAGTGTAAGGTTTTCAGTAAAACCTTTGACTTCGTACCAACTGGTAACGCTCTCATGCGGATTGACGCACTACTTTCATATTCCCACGGTGAACTAAGATGTCGAGTGCCTATAGTGTACAGCGTATTGACACCCGGAAATCCTGGTTTAGCTCTCGAAATCACAGGATAGGCGAAGCTACACACATAGTTGTTCGAATCTCGAAGAGTGAAGTATCGTTCTGCGACCGTTGGACCCTCGATCTTCTAATTAACACAGTAAATTAAGATGCCCGTCACTAAAATGTATAGTAATTCGTGCCACTGACCAACATCTTATTCTCTCGATTCAGCGGGTTAGTTGTTCGGAGTGTAAGATCTTCAGTAAGACGTTTGAATGCATAACAATTGGTAACGCAGACAAACAATTTCACGCTTTACTTTAATATTCAATTCGTGAACTAAGGATTCTATTGCCAATACTGCTAAGCGGATTATCATCTGGAATACCTGGATTGACTATAGGAATAACAGGATCGGTGAAGGTGCTGACTCAGCTGTGTGACTCTCAAAGTAGGTGATAAAGTTCACGAACTGATTGATTGGCGATCTCCTTATTCAATTCAGGTGCCCGTCACTGATTGGATGACTAATTTCTATCTCTGAACACGAAGTTATACTCCCGAAATGGCCGGTGAGCTTCTAAGAAGGTAAGGCAATCAGGAAAGTGCTTGACTTTATACCAATTTGCAACTTGCTAAAACCTTTCCAGCTCTACCTTAATATTCAAACCATGAATTATGGTGTCAATTGCCAATACTCTTCAGCGGATTTACTCCCGGAATACCTGGTTTGACTCGCGGAATCAGAGGTTGGTGAAGGTATTGACTTAGCCGTTCGTCTCTCACAGCAGGTGGGAACGCTTTCGAACGGTTTGACACTCGCTGTACTAAGTCATGCATGAAATAAAGGTGCTCGTCACTAAAATGTATAGTTATTTGTTTGACTCTTGCTATCATATGATAGGTCAGGCTGTTGACTTAACTGTGCCATCCTTGGAGACGGTAGGCTCGTTCTCGTCTGGTTGGGCCCACGACATTGTAATTCATGCATGAAACTGTGATGCCCATCACTAAAATGTTTAACTATATCATTTTCTGAAAACGAGGTTAGCTTCTCTGAAGGTAAGTCTATCCGTGAATGGTTTGTACCTATACCAGTGTGTACCGTCCTACCACGGGTTGGCGGTTTGCTTTGACAATCGTTCCGTGAACTATGTTGTCTATTGCCTGTAATGTACTGGGTATTTAGTTCCGGAGTACCTCCTTTGTCTCTCGGAATCACAGGATAGATGAAGCTATTGACATATGTTTGCGATTCTATAAGAAGGTTGTAACGTTTTGGAACGGTTTGACACTCGGTCCTCTAATTCATACATGAAATTCATGTGCCCATCAGTCAAATGTATACTAACGTCTTTCTCTGAACACGAAGTTATACACTCTGTGCGGCGGGTTAGCTTCTCGGAAGGAAAGGCTTTCGGTAAAAGGTTTGTCTCTGTAACAATGAGTAGCGTCCTATAACGAGTTGACGGTCTCCTTTGATATTCATACCTTCAATTAAAGTGTCTGTGGCCGATACTGTTCGGCGGATTTAATCCTGGAATTGCTGCTTTTGCTCTCCGAATCACAGGATAGGTGAGGGTATTGACATAGCACACTGATTTTTCAAGAAGTGTTTGACACTCCATGTTCTAATTCATGCATGAGATTAAGGTGCTCGCCACTAAACTGTATACTAGTTCGTTCCTCTGAACGCGGTGTTGTACTCTGGTCGCAGCGGGTCAGTTTTTCGGAGCGTATGGCATTCTGTAAGATATTTAAGCCTACACGAATGGCTAATGTTCTGCAACGGCCTGACTGCCTGCCTTAATATGCAAACCATGAATTGAGGTGCCTGTTGGTAATATTGTACATCGATTTTACTCTCGCAATATCTGGCTTGATTCTTTAAATCGCAGGATACGTGAAACTATTGGCTTTGCCGTTCGTCCCTCACAGAAGGTTGCAACGGTCTCGTTTGGTTTGTCCCACGATCTTCTAATTCATACACGAAACTAAGATGCTCGTCGCTAAAATGTATACCAGTTCATACCTCTGATCACGGATATATACTCTCAATACAGGCGGCCAATTTTTCGGATGGTATGGCATTCTGTTAGACGTTTAACCCTACAGGAATATTTAATGTTCTCACAACGGCATGTCGGCCTTGTTTAATATTCAAACCGTGAAATGTGGAGACTAATTCCTATTATGTAAGGCGCATTTACTCGCGCAATATCTGGTTTGATTCTCGAAATCGGAGGATACGTGAAACTATTGACTTAGCCGTTCGTCTCTCACAAAAGGTTGCAGCGTTCTCGTTTGGTTTGATCATCGATCTTCTAATTCATACATGAAACTAAGGTGCTCATCACTAAAATTTATACCAGTTCATTCCCCTGAAAACGGGGATATACTTTCGATACAGAGGGCCAGTTTTTCGGAGGGTAAGACGTTCTGTAAGAAATTTAACCCTACACGAATATGAAATATTCTACAACGGCTTGACGGCCTGCTTTCATATTCACTACGCGAATTGAGCTATCCATTGCCAATACTCTTCTGCGGATTTACCCTCGGAAAACCTGGTTTGTCTCTCGGAATCTCAGGATGCGTGTAGCTATTAACATATCCATTCCACCCTCAAAGGGTGTGCTTACGTTCTCGATCGGTTTGGCACTCGATCAGCTAATTCATACATGAAATTAAGTGACCGTCATTAAAATGTATAATAATTCGTCCCATTGAACATCATGTTATACTCTCGATACAGCGGCTTAGTTCTTCGGAGTGTAAAGTCTTCAGTAAAGCGTTTTCCATTATACCAATTGGTAACGCTCTCAAACTGTTTGACGATCTACTTTAATATTCCAACCGCGAATTAACGTGTCTAATGCCAATACAGTTCAGGAGATATGCTCCCGTAACACCTGGGTTGACTCTCGGAATCACAGGATATGCGACGCAATCGACATAGCTTTCCGACACTCAGAGGTGGTGGTAACGTTCTCAAACGTGTTAACACTTAACCTTCTAATCCATACATGAAATTAATGCGCCCAACACTGAAATGTATACTAATTTTCTTCTCTCAACACGAAGGTATTATCTCGAAACAGCGGGATGGCTTCTCGGATACTGAGGCCTTCGGTAAATTTTTCGACTGTGTAGCAATAGGGAACGTTCTATAAAGGTTTGAAACTGTTCTTTAATATTTATACCGCGAAATTGCGTGTCTAATGCCAATACTGTACGCAGCCATTGGACGCGGACTACGTTATTTGACTATCGAAATCACAGGATAGGTGAAGCAGTTATCATCGCAGTTCGACGCTTAAGGACGGTGGTAACGTTCTCCAAATGTTTTACTCATGATTTTTCTATTCATATATGTAAATAAGGCGCTCGCAATTAAAATGAGTACGATTATGTTTCCCTAAATACGAAGATTTACACTCGATACTGAAGTTGAAGTTAACAGAAGGTAAAGTATTCGGAGAAAGAAGGAATTTACAACAATGGGTAATGTTCTCCGAGGGTTTCATTCTCTACTTTAATATACACACCGCGGATTAATGTGTCTATTGAAAATAGTTTTCAGCGGACTTACTCGTGATGTACAACGATTGACACTCGGAATCTATTCTATTGGCGAAGCTATTGACTCAGCCGTTCAACTCTCAAGGAATGTGGGACCGTTCTCGAACGGTTTGATTGCCGGTTTTCCATTCATACATAAAAATCAGGTGTCCGACTGCTAAAATGTCTACTCCTTTGATGCAGTGAAATCCAAGCACAACAATCGCTACAGCGGGTTAGGTTCTCGGAAGGAAATGTATCGGGTAAAACTAATGACTATATACCAATGTTAAATGTTCTCCTACGGCTTGACTCACTACTATAACCTCATACCGTGAATTAACCTGTGTGTTGCCAATAACGTTCAGCGGACTCCCAGAATCACAAGTATATGTGAAGCTATTGTATCCGCGGTTTGACTTTCAAGGAAGGTGGTAACGATCTTGTACGGTTTGTTACTAGATCTTACAATTGGTAGATAAATCAAATTGCCTATCACTAAAATGAATACTAATTTCTTTCTCTAAACACGAACTTATATGCTCGATGAAGACGCTGAAGTTCGCGGAAGGTATGACCTTCGGTAAAACGTTTGACTTTATATCAACAGGCAATGCTCTAAGACGGTTTGACGCTTTACTTTTGTATTCAAACCGTAAATTAAAGTGTCTGTCGGCAAGACTGATCAGCGGATTTACTCCAGCAATACTGGGCTTGTCCCTTCGAATCACTGGATAGGTGAAATTAATGACTTAGCCCATCGTCTCTCATAGAAGGCGGTAACAATGTCGAACGGTTTGGCCCTCGAACTTTTTATTCCTAATCGCATTTAAGGTGATGTCCCTAATTTGTATACTAATGTCTTTGCCCAGACACGTAGATATACATTCGAAATCGTTGGTCAGCTTCTCCAACGGTAACGAATTCTGTAAAACGCTTGACTTCATAGCAATTAAAAACGTCCCCACAGTGGTGTGAGGCTCTTCTTTAGTATACAAACCGTGAATTAAGCTACCAATTGCCAATACTCTGCAGCGGATTTACTCCGGGTTTGCACGAGATGCCTCTCGGAATCACGGGATAGGTGACGCTATTGACTGAGCCATTCGTCTCTCACCGAAGGTGCCAACGTTCTCGCGCGGTTTGACAGGCGATCTTCTAAATCTTGCACCAAGCTAAGGTGCACGTCACTAAAATGAATAATAACTTCTTTCTCTGAACACGAAGTTTCACTCTCGAACCAGCAGGTGAGATTCTCGGAAGGTAAGGCCTTGCGTAAAACGTTTGACTTTATACAAGTCGTTAACGTTGTCAAACCCCATGACTCGTTTCATTATTATTCAAACCGTGAATTAACGTGTCAATTGCCAATACTCTACAGCGGATTTACTCCGGTAATACCTGGTTTCACTTTCGGAATCACAGGATAGGTGAAGCTATTGACATAGCTGTCCCAATCTTAAGGCAGGTAACGTTCGGGAACGGTTTTACCCTCGATCCAGTAATTCATACATGAGAGTAAGGTTCACTACACCAAGATGTATAATACATTGTCTTTCCGAGGACGAAGTTACACACTCTATGCAGCGGGTCAGCTTCTCGTAAGCTAATTCCTTCGATAGAATGTTTGACTGTATACCAATAAGGGGCATTGCCAACTGTGTGACACTGTAATTTTATTTACTTCTTATTTATACAGGGAAGTAGTGTTTCTAATGCCTATAGTGTACCCGCGAATTTACTCCCAGAGTAGCGGATTTGACTCTCGGAACTACAGGATACATGAAGCTATTAACTTAGCCCTCCGAATCACAAAGAATGTGGTAACGTTCTCGAACCGTTTGCATCACGATCTTCTAATGCATACATGAAATTAGGGTGCCCGTTGCTAAAATGTAAACTAATGTGACTCATTGAGCATAAAGTCATACCCTCGGGTTTGTTTCGCGGTAGGTAAGGGTTCTGTATAAAGTTTGACTCTACACCTACAGGATAAGATCTACAAATGTTTGTCGGTCTACCTTAATATTCATACCGTGTATTAAGATGTCCGGTGCCAGATGTTTAAACCGGTTTGACACCCGGAATATCTCGTTTGACATTCTGAATTACAGGGTATGTGAAGCTATTGACCTAGCAGTTCGTCTGTCACAGAAGGTAGAAACATTTTCGAACGTATCGTCCATCGATCTCCTTATTCATAACGAAATTAAGATCCCCGTCACTAGAATGCTTGCTAATGTGTTTCCCTAAACACGTAGCTATACTCTCGGTACAGCTGGTTTGTTTTTCGGAGGGCAAGGCATTCTGTAAGAAGTTTAACCCTATACGAACAGGAAGTATTGTACAACGGCATGACGGCATCAATATTGAAACCGAAAATTGAGGTGTCTCTTGCCAATACTGCTAAGCGGATTTACACCCGGAATACCTGGTATGATTCTCGGAAACACATAACATGTGAAGCTATTGTGTGTTGCGATTTAGTGTTTGAATCTCAATGAATCTGGCAGCTTTTCGAACGGTTTGGCCCTTTATCATCTCATTCGTACACGAATTTAGGGTACCCGTCACTTTGAGCACGAACTAATACTCTTGATGATATCGGTGAGTTCCGCGGTAGGTAAGGCCTTCGGTAAAACGTTTGATCTTATACAAGTTGGTAACGCACTCAAAGGTTTGACGCTCTAATGTAATTTTCAGCGCGCGAAATATGGTGTGTATTGCCAAAACTCTTCTGCGTTATTTGTCCCGGAATACCTGGCTTGACTTTCAGCATCACAGGATATGTGAAACTATTGACTTAGCGGTTCGACTCTCAAAGGAGGTAACCTTCTCAAACGGTTTGAACCTAGATATCCTAATTCATACATGAAACTAATGTGTCCGTGAGTAAAATGCATACTAATTTACTTCAGTGAACACGAAGTTATGCTCTCGATACAGGGAGTTAGCATCACGGAAGGAAAGCCCTTCGGGAAAGGTTTGACTGTATACCAATACGTAATGTTGGTCATTGGTTCGGTTCAATACCATAATATATGTAGCCTGAAATGGGGTGTCCAATGCCAATGATGTGCTGCGGATTTGATCCAGGAATAGTTGGTTTGGATCTAGGTGTCACGGGATGGATGATGGTATTGACTTAGCCGTTCGATTCCCAAAGAAGGTTGTCACGTTCTCGAACGGTTTGTCACGCGGTCATCGAATTCATAACGGAAATTAAGGTGGACGTCAATAAAATGTATACTAATTTGTGTCTCTGGACTCGAAGTTATACTCTCGATACATCGGGATTGGTTCACGCAAGATAAAGTATTGGGTAAAACGAATGACTTTATGCCATTTCTTATTGATGCCCGACGGCTCTCGAGCTGAATATTCATGCAGATAATTAAGTTATATATTCGCAATTCTGTCCAGGGTATTTACTCCTGGAATACCTGGTTTGACTCTCCGAATCACGAGGTAAGTGAAGCTAGTGGCTCAGCTGTGCGACTCTCAAAGCTGATGGAAACGTTCTCTAATGCTTTGACGCTCGATCTTCTGATTCATACATGAATTTACGGTGTCGTCCCTAAATTGTGTACTAATGTGTTTCCCTAAACACGTGGATATACTCTCGATTCGGCGGGTTGGCTTCTCGAACGATAAGGCATTCGGCAAAACGTTTGACTTTATAGCAATTAGTAACGTTCTGACACGGTGTGTCGCACGATCTTCATATTCACACCTCGAATTAAGGTATCTATTGGAAATACTGTACAGGGAATTTTTCTCGGAATACTAGATTTGTCTCTAAATCGCAGGGTACGTGAAGCAAATGACAGCCGTTCGTCTCTCACAGAAGGTGCCAACGCTCTCGGACGGTTTGACAGTAGATCTTCTAATTCATACATTAAATTAAGGTGACGTCACTAAATATTGTACCAATGTGTTTGCCTAAACACGTAGTTATACTCTCGGAACGGCGGGTTACCTTCTCGGACGGAAAGGCATTCGGTAAAACAGTTGGCATTGTAGCAACTGGTAACGATCACAAACGGGATGACGCTCCATTTTAAAATGCAACCCATGGATTAATGTGTTGTTGCCAATACTGATCAGCGGATTTACTTTCAGAATACCCGCTTGACTCTCGGAATCGCAGGATAGGTGAAGCATTTGACTTAGTCGTTCGTGTCTCAGAGAAGGAGGCACGCTTTGACCCTCGATGTTCGAAATTATGTGTGAAGTTAAGGTTCTCTTCTCTAAAATGTACACTAGTTTGATTCTCTAAACTCGAAGTAGTACCCCGGAAATAGAGGGTTAGCTTCTCGGAAGGTTAAATCTTCTGCGAAATGTATAACTTTATAAAATTTGGTGACGCTAATTAACGGTCTGCTATAATATTAATTCCGAGAATTACGGTGTATATTGCCAATTCTGTACGAGGCATTTATTCCCGGAGAAGCTAGTTTGCCTCTCGGATTTCCATGATACGTCAAACTGTTAACTTAGCCTTTCGAATCCAAAAGAGGATGGTAACGTTCTCGAATCGTTTGCCTCTCCATCTCCTAATCCATACATTAGATTATGTTGCCCGTTACTAAAATGTAAACTAATGTGTTTCTCTGAGCAGAAAATTATACTCTCGATACGGAGGGTTTGGTTCACGGTAGGTACGGCTCTTTGTAAAAAGTTGGATATTACATCAATTGGTAAAGTTCTGCAATGGTTTGGCGCTCCAGCTTAATATTCATACCGTGAATTAAGGTGTCCGTTGACAGTAGTGAAAAACGGATTGACTCCCGGAATACCTTCTTTCATCCTCGGAATCACAGGACAGTTGTAGCTATTGAACTAGAAGTTCGGTTCTCGAAGGAGGTGGTAACGGTGTGGAACGGTTTGACGCTCGCCCTTCTAACTGGTACAAGAAATTAAGGTGTATGCCACTAAAAGGAATACTAATTTGTTTCCATGGACTCGAAATTATTATCGCTATGCAATGACTTATATTCACCGAAGGCAAGGCCTATGTTAAAAAGAGTGTCTTTATACCAATTGATAATGGTCTGTGATAGTTTGACTCCCTACTTTAATACTCACACCGTGAATTATGGTGTCATTTGCCTTTATAATTCAGCTGACTTGTTTCAGTACCGTCTTGTTTGACTCTCGGAATAACAGGGCAGGAGAAGATATTGCCTTAGCTATGCGACTCTCCATGAAGATGGTAACGATGTCGAACGGTATAACCTTGTATCTCCTTATTCATACATGAAGTGCTGTCGCTAACTTGAGTACTAATGTGCTTCTCTAAACACTACGTTCTACGCTCCATACGGCGAATCACCTTCTCGCCCCGTAGCCTTTCGGAAAGAACGTTTGACGATATATCAATTGGTAACGTTCTCACATGGCGTGACGCTCTATTTTAATATCCAATCCGCGAATTAAGGTATATATATTTCCAATACTGTGAAGCGCATTTACTCCCAAAATATCTCCTTTGCCTCTTGCAATCACAGGATGTATGAAGCTATTGACTTAGCCCTTCGAGTCTCAGTGAAGGTGGCATCTTTCTCGAACGGTGTGACCCACGCTCCACATACATATAATAAAACTTAGGACCGCGTCACTAAAATGTTTACCAATTTCGTCCTCTGAACACCAAGTTATACTCTCGATACGATGGGATAGCTTCTCCGAAGGGAAGGCCATCGGTACAGTGTTTGACTTTATACTAAATGGCTATCTTCTCCAGCGGTTGGACGCTCTACTTTACTATTCATACCGTGATCTTAGGTGTCCATTGCCAGTAGTGTACCGCGGATTGTATCTCAGAATACCTCGTTCGACTTTCGGAATCACAGGGTAGGTCATGTTATTGACGTAGCTGTGCGACTCTCAAGGAATGTAGTTGTGATCTCGACCGATCTGACTCTCGATTTTGCTATTCATATATGGAAATAAGGTGTGCGTTAGCTAAAGTGTCTTGTAATTTGTTTTGCTGAACCCCACATAACACAGACAATACGGCAGGTTATGTTCTCGAAAGAGCAAATTATCCGGTAAGGCGTATGACGTTGTACCAATTGGTAACGATCTCAAACGGTTTGTCGCTCTACTGTAATATTCAAACCGCGAATTAACGTATCTATTGCCAATACTGGTCAGCGGAATAGTCCCGGAATAATTGGTATAACTCACAGAATCACAGGATAGGTGAAGCAATTGACAAAGCTGTCCGTTTCTCACAGAAGGTTGTAACGTTCTAGAACTGAATGACCCTCGATATTATAATTCACGCACGATGATAAGATGCCCATTACTGAAATGAATGTTAATTTCATTTTCCGAACAGGAAGTTATAACACCATTACATGCTATCGTCGTGTAAGTTCCCTACTAAATCGTTCGAATTTATACAAATTGGCCTCGCACTCATTCAGTCTGACGGTCTACTTTAATATTCAAATCGTACATAGATCTGTCTATTGCCAAAACTATTCGGCGGATTTTCTACCGCAATACCTCGCTTTTTCACTCGAAATTACAGGAATGGTGAAGCTATTGTATTAGCTATGCGACTGTCATAAGAGTTGCTAACGTTCTCGGAAGATTTGACCCTACATCTTCTATTCATAGATGCAATTTGCGTGTCTGTCCGATAAAGTGCCTACTAATTTCATTCCCTGAACTCTAAGCCAAATAGTTGCTGCAACGGGTTAGTTTCTCGGGGGGTAATGTATCCGGTAAGAAGCTTGACCCTATACCAGTAAGTAACGTTCTACGACAGTTCGAATCTCTATATTAGCATTCATAGCGCAAATTAAGGTGTCTCTTGTCAATGCTGTACTGCGGATTTACTCACCGAATTCCAGGTTTGACTCTCGGTATCATAGGATATGTGAATCTATCGACTTAGCCGTTCGTCACTCGCAGAACGTGGCAATGTTCTCGCCCGGTTTCCGGTCGTTATTCCTATATATGCATGAAAATATGGTGTCCGTTTGCTAATACGTCTACTAACTTGATCACGTGAAAAAGATGGAACACAGTCTCTGCAGCGGCTTAGGTTCTCGGATGGTAAGGTATTGGATAGAAACAAGGGATTTATAACAATTGGTAATGCTCTCCGACGGTTGGACTCTCAAGCTTAGTATTCATATCGTGATTTAACGTTTCTATATCCAATACTGTTCAGTGGATTTAATCCCGGAACATCTTGCTTGACTCTCGGAAGGACAGGATGCGTGTAGCTATTGACATTGCCGGTCGTCTCTTACTCAAGGTGGAAAAGTTCCCGAACGGTTTGACACTCGCTTGTCCAGTGCATGCAGGAAATTAAGGTGCCCGTCTGCTAAAATCTGTACTGACGTGATCACGTGAAAACGTCACGAGACCATCGCTACAGCGGATTGGGTTCTAGGTCAACGTGTGTCGGAGATTTAACGTACTGTTCCGGCAACTAGGGCCTCATCCACACGGCACCCATGGGCGCGGGAATGAGATACGCAGTGCGTGGCGCAACTTACCACGCACCTTCCAATTAGCTCGTAGACTTCAAGCCCTACGCTCCAACCTTTGTTAGGCAGGGACCTTTCTAAATCCCTACTGACTCTGCAGTACTGACTCTCCACCCGCGGAAGGTCCAACTCGTCCGAAGGCGGGCCCCCCTAACCAGCGATATGGGCATACTACTGACCACTCGAGGCCAACCCAAGCAACCGGCGGGGAGGAAGGACCAATGCCCGCCTGCCCCAGGGCTCGAACCGGTTCCCGAGGTACCAGGGCCGTACCGGTCATACCCCTCGTAAGGACACCTTACTTCCTGAATGAGGTGCTTGCTCACCCCGGCCTAGGTAGGGCCGACTCGGGCACCGTGGGTTCGTCATACCCATACTGCAAATGGACCAGAAGGCCCACCGCAGCCCCTGCGGGGGGGGGGGATCTCGGTCAGTAAGATATTGTGTAAAAAGAATGTCTTTATACCAATTGATAGTGTTCTCCGACGGTTTAACTCTCAACATTGATATTCCTGCCGCCATTGAAGGTTCGTATTGTCAATACTGTTCAGAGGATTTAATACCGGTATACCTGGATTTATACTTGGTATCATAGGATACGTGAAGTTGTTGGCTTCGCTGCGCATCTTTCAGGATGGCACGAACGTTCTCCAACGGTCTGACTCTCGATTTTAATACTGAGACATGATAATACGGTGTCCCTCCACCGAAATGTCTACTGATATCTTTTTGCGCGAACAATTAGCAAGAAACACCCTACAGCTTGTTTGGTTCACGGAAAGCAAGGCATTCGTTACCAAGAATGACTTTATACCAATTAATAATATTCTCTGACTGTTCGTCTCTCAGCCTAAATTTTCATAACAGGAGTTAAGGTGTCCACTGCCAATATTCTACAGCGGATTGACTCCCGGAATACCTGGTTCGAAGCTCGGAATCACAGGCAAGGTGCCGCTATTGACTTATCTGTACGAATCTAACGGATAGTTGTATGTTTCTGGAACAGTATACATATCGATCTCCTTATTCATACATGAAAAGAAGGTGCCCGTCACGAAACAGAAAAACTGGCTGTTTGCTTTAACACGAATTTTGAGAATCGATACACCATGTTATGGTATCGGAAGGTAAGGGCCTGCGGGAAAAAGTTTGAATCTATGCCAATTCGTTATGTTCGACAACGGTTTCACTCTGCAATTTAATATTTAAGCATGGAGGTAGGGCGTATACCGCCAATATTGTTCAGCGGATTTACTCCCTGAATACCTGGTTTGACTCTCTCAATCAGAGGACTCGTGAAAATATTGACTTACCCGATCGTCTCTTTCAGAAGGTGGCCACGTTCACGTGTAGCTCGACTCTCGATCTTTTAATTGATGCATGAAATTATAGTGCTCGACACTAAAATATTTATAAGTTCCTACATATGAACATGCTGTTATACTCTCCATAGAGCAGATATCTCTTTCGGAGCGTAAGATATTCTGTAAGATGTTTAACCCAACACGAATATGTAATGTTCTACTTCGGCTTGGCGGCCTGCTTTAATACTCAAACAGTGAATTGAGTTGCATATGGTCAATATTGTACAGAGAATTTACTCCCGGAATACCTGGTTTGACCCTCGAAACCACAGGATAGGTGAAGCTATTGACCTAGCCGTTCGACTCAGAAAGAGGTTGGTAACGTTCGCGATCAGTTTGACCATCGATATTCTAATTCATGGATGAATTTAATGTGCCGTCACTGAAATGTATACAAATGTGTTTCCCTAATCACGACGTTATACTTTCAATGAAGCGGATGAGTTTCGCGCATGATATGTCCTAAATTAGAACGTTTGACCCTACAGCAATTGGTATCGTTCTCAAACGGATTGTCGCTCTACTTCACCATGCAATCCCTGAACTAAGGTGTCAGTTGCCAATGAACGTCAACGGTCTTACTCCCGGATTACCTGATGTGACTCTAGGAATCACAGGAGGGTGAAGCAATTGCCTTAGACTTCTATCTCACGCAAGAAGGTGGTAACGTCCTAAAATGATTCGACCCTAAACCTTCCAATTCATGCAGGCCGATATGGTGCTCGTCACGATAATGTATACTAGTTTTACCACCTGAACATGAAGTTATTCTCGCAATGCAGCGGGAGAGGTTCGCGGAATGTACTGCCTTTGGTAAAACATTTGACTTTGTAGCAGGTGGTAACCTTTACAAACGGTTTGACGCCCTATTTTAATACTAACTCCGCGAATTGAGGTTCCTATTTCCAATAATCCTCAGCGCATTCACCATCTGATTATCTGGTGAGTCTCTCGGAATCAAAGGATGGCTGGAGCTATTGACTTATCCGTTCGAATCTCAAAGAGGGTGGTAACATTGTCGAACGGTCTGACCCTCGGTTTTTCTTTTCACACGTGGAAATAAGGTGCGCCTCTGTTAAAGTGCCTACTAACTTGCTTCCGTGAATATTATGCGAGACACTTGCTAGAGGGGGCTAGGTGCTCGGATGATAAGGCATTTGGTCAAAAGATTGACTTTATTCCAATAGGTAACGTTCAGCAACTGTTTGATGCATTACGTTAATAATTAATTCGTGAACTAAAGTCACATCTTGTGTCGGTGATATAGCGTTACCAACCTGCCACTAGGGCCTAGCGACACGGCCACAGGATAGGTGAAGCTATTGACGCAGCCGTTCGTCTCTCACAGAATGTAGTAACGTTCCGGAACGATTTAACAATCGATCTTCTAATTTATGCATGGAAATACAGTGCACGTCAATAAAATGTGTATTAATGTGTTTCTCTGAACACGAAGCTATATTCTCGATTCAGCGCGTTAGCTTCTCGGAAGTTAAGGCCTTCGTCAAAAAGTTTGACACTACAAATGTACGTAACGTTGTTCCACGGTTTGTCTCTCTACTTTGTTACTCATGCAGCGAATTGCCGTTCCTATTGCCCAAAACTGTACAGCGGATTTACTGCAGGTATACCTTGCCTAACTCTCGGAATCAAAGGACAGGTGAAGCTATTGACTCAGTTGTGCGACCTATAGAAATGGTCGACGCATTCCCGAACGATTTGACTTTCGATCTTGATCTTCATACATGAATATAACGTGCCCGTCTGTTAAGATGTCTACTCATTTGTTTCCGTGAAAACTAAGATAGACACTCGCTGCAGCGGGAAAGATTCGCGGACGGTAACGTATTGGTGAAAAATAATTACTTTCTTTTAATTGATAATCTTGTCCGGCGGTTTAATACTAAATACGAATTACACGATCGAGTGCCAAAGCTTTCGAAAACATAAGAGATTATTAAACACTGCTTAGACAGTAGCTTCACCTATCGTGTGATTTCGCGAGTCAAGCCAGGTACTCCGCGGGTAAATACGCTGAACAGTATTGGCAATAGACACCTTAATTCAATACTAAAATAGAGCGACATACCGTTTGATAACGTTACCAATTGCTATAAAGTCAAACGTTTACCGAAGGCCCTACCATCCGCGAACTTCTCACGCGTCATCGAGGGTGTACCTCCGTGTGCAGAGAATGAAAGTAGTATCCATTTCAGTGACGGTTACCATAACCTCACTTAAGAATTAGAAGATCGATGGTCATACCGTTCGACAAAGGTGCAATCTTCTGTGAGAGACGAACGGCTACGTCAGTAGCTTCACCGTATCCATTGATTCGTAGAGTCAAACCAGGTATTCCGGGAGTAAATCAGCTCAGCAGTATTGGCAATGGAAGCATTAATTCACGGTTTGAATCTTGAAGCAGACAGTCAAACCTTTGAGAATGTTACCAGTTGCAATAATGTCAAACGTGTTGCCGAAAGCCTTGACGTCGGAGAAGATAACACGCCGTATCGAGAGTCCAACTACGTGTATAGTGAAACACATCAGTACATGTGTTAGTGACGATAACTTAAATTCATGTACGAATTAGTAATCGCGCGTCAAACCGCTCGAGAACGTTGCCTCCTTCTGCGAGGAACGAACGGCTAAGTGAAGAGCTCTACCTGTCCCGAGATTCCCAAAGTCAAATTAGGTATTCCTCGATTAAATTTGCTGAACAGTACCGCCAATGGGCACCTTTGCTCACGGCTTGAATAAAAAAGTAGAGGGTCACACTCGTGAATATCGTTACCAATTGCAAACAAGACAAACGTTTCACTGAAGACCTTATCCCCGGAAAACTGACCGACTACATCGGGAGTATAACTTCGCGTTTAGTGACAGAAGTTGGTCTCCATTTCAGTGACGCGCACCTTAGCTTCATCTCTGAATTACATGATCGGCGGTCAAACCGTTCTGGAACGTTACCGCCTTCTTTGAGAATCGAACGGCTGTGCCAATAGCTTCACCTATCCTTTGATACCGTGAGTCAAGTCAGGTATTCCGAGAGTAAATCTGCATTTCAGTATGGGTATTACGGACCCTATTTCACTGTATAAATATTAAAGTGCACAGCCAAACCATTGTCGAACGATACATATTGCTGTATAGCCAAACACTTGACCGGAGGCCTTACCTTCACAGTAGTTGAGCCGCTGTATCGAGAGTATAACTTCGTGGTCAAAGAATCAAATTAGTATACATTTTAGTGACAGAAGTATTGTATTTAGTATACAACTTTGTGATCAGAGATACAAATTACTGGACACTTTAGTGACGGTCACATTATTTTCATGTGTGAATAGAGTAGTCGAGAGTCAAACCATTCGATATCATTCCCACCACCTTCAAGATTCGAACGGCTAAGGTAGTGACTTCACCTATCCTGTTATTCTGATAGTAATACCAGGTATTCCGAGAGTCAATCCGCTGTGCACAATTGACAACAGACGCCTTAATTCACAGTATGGGTACTAAAGCAGAACCTCAACCCGTTGATTATCTGTTCCCACTTGTGAAGATACATACCGTTTATCGAAAGCTATACCCCCCGAGTAGCTATCCCGCTGTATCGAGAGTATAACATACTCTTCAGGGATGAACACTAATGTACATTATAGGGACGGGCACCTTAATTTCATGTATGAATTAGAAAATCGGGGGACAAACCGCTCGAGATCGTTGCCACCTTCTGTGAGAGACGAACGGCTAAGTCAATAACTTCGCCCATTCTGCGATTACGAGAATCAATCCTGGAATTCCTGTACTAAATCCGTTGAACAGGATTGGTCATAGACACCTTCATTCACTGTTCGATTATCGAAATAGAGCGTCAAACCGTTTGAAAACGTTACCATCTTCTTTGAGAGTCGACCGGATAAGTCAATAGCTCCACCCATCCTGTGACTCACAGAGCTAAAAACCAGGTATTACGGGATTAAATGTACTGTACAGTACTGACAATAGACACCTTAATTCATGGTTTGAATTTAAATTAGAGGGTCAATAATTTTGTGAGCGATACCAATTGGTATAAAGTCCAACGTCATACTGATTACCTCACCCACCGAAAGCCAAATCTGCTGTGTCGTGAATATAGCAGCGTGTTCAAAGGAACGAATTAGCATACATTTTGGTGCCTGTCACCTTAATTTCATGAATAAAACCGAAGATCTAGTGTGAGAATGTTACCACCATCTATGAAGGTCGAACGGCTAAGTCTATAGCTTCTCCGATCCTATGCTTCCGAGTGACAAACCAGGTATTCCGGGAGTAAATGCGCTGCGCCGTACTGGCAATGGACACGTCAATTTATGGTTTGAATATTGAAATTGAACTTGAATCCGTTGGTGATCGTTACCAATTGCCTTAGCGTCATACTCTTCAATGGAAACGTTACCCTCCGAGAACATGAGCCGCTGTATCGTGGGTACGTCTTCTCGTTCAGAGGAAAAAATGGGTATACATGTTAGTAACCGTCGCCTTAATTTCATGTATGAATTAAAAGATCTATTGTCTAACCGTTCGAGAACGTTATCACCTTGTTTGAAACTCGAACGGCTAAGTTAATAGCTTCAGCTACCCTGTGATTCCGGAGAGTCAAGCCTGGTAATCCAGGAGTAAATCCGCTGGACAATATTGGCAACAGACAGCTTATTTCACGGTATGAATATTAAGGTAGAGCGTCAAACGGTTTTAGAGCCATATATTTTAGTTTAGAGTATAACTATTTACCGAAGGCATTACCGTCCGAGAAGCCTATCACGCCATAGAGAGATTCTTGCTTGGAGTTGGCGGAAACAAATTAGCAGAAATATTAGCAGACTGACGCTTTATTTTCATGCATGAAAAGAAAACACGTGAGTAAAACCAATCGAGAGCGGTACCTCCATCTTTAAGAACAAAACCGGTCAAGTCAGTGACTTGATTCATCCTGTGATTCCGAGAGTGTATCATGTCTCTTCGGAGTAAATCCGCTGAACTTGATAGGCAACTGACACGATAATTCACGGTATGAACGTTAAAGTAAAGAGTCATACACTCGGAGATCCTTATCAATAGGTATAGAGTCACTCTTTTTACCGAAGTCCTCAACTTCCAAGGACATAACCCACTGTATAGACAGAATAACTTTGTGCTCAGAGAAAGAAATTATTATTCACTTCAGTGACAGACCCATCATAAATTTCTTGTATGAATTAGAAGGTCGATTGTCAAATGGATCGGGAACGTGACGCTTCGTTGAGAGTCGATTGGCTATGTCAAGAGCTTCACCTCTCCTGGGATTCCGAGATTAATATCAGGCACTTCTGGAATAAATCTGCTGAAAGGTATTGGCAATACACATTAAATTACGGTTCGAATATTAATGTCGCACGTCAAATCTTTGTAGAACGTTATTTATTCGCATAGCGTCAAACTTTTTCCGAAGGCCATACATTCCGAGAATCCCAACCCGCTGTAGCAACTATCTTGCACAGTGCAAATGGCAAATTAGTATCATTTACTCCCGGTATACATGGATTGACACTCGGAATCGTAGGATAGGTGACGCTATTGACTCAACCGTTCGACTCGCAAAGAAGGTGGTAACGTTCACGAACGGTATGACCCCAGATCTACTAAACCATACATTAAATTAAGGTGCCCGCCACTAAAATGTATATTAATATGCTTCACTGAATACGGAGTTATACTCTCGCTATAGTGGGTTAGGTTCACGAAAGTTAAATTATACGGTAAAAAGGATTAATTTATTCCAATTTGTATCGTTCTCAAGCGGTTTGATTCTCTCTTTTAATATACAAACCGTGAATTATGGTATACATTGTCCATACTGTTCAGCGTATATTGTCCGGAAATATCTGATTTGACGCTCGGAATCACATGACAGGTGATGCTGTGGACTAATCAGTCGGACTCTCAAAGAATGTGGTGCCGCTCTCTATCGGTTTGATACCCGATCTTGTATTTCATACATGAAATTAAAATGCCCGTGACCAGGGTGTATACCAATTTGCTTCTTTGAACACGAAGTTATACTCTCGTTGCAGCCGAAAGTAATACTCTCGGAAAGTAATGCCTTCTGTTAAAAGTTTGACAATATTCCAATAGGTAACGTACTACAAGGTTTTGGCGCTCTACTTTAACACTCAAACCGTGAATTGAGGTGTATATCTCCAACAATGTTAAGTGGATTTACCCAGGAATATCTGGTTAGTCTCTCCGAGTGACGGTATGGGTGAAGCTACTTACGTAGCCGTAAGGCTCCCTCGGAAGCTGGCAACATTCACGCACGGCTTGACCCACGATCGTTTAATTCATACATGTAACTAAGGTGCCCGTCACTGAAACGGTGACAGACATTTTACTGTAATCACGATGTTATAATCTCGATACGGCGGCTTTGCTTCACCGAAGGTTGGGCTACCCAAAAAATGTTTGACTCTGTACAAATTGGTAACGCGATACAACGGTTTGACAGTCTGCTTTAATATTCACACCGTGAAATATGTCGTCTATTGCCTATACTGTTCGGAGGAATAACTGGCGGAATACCTGGTTTGACTCTACGAATCACAGGATAGGGGAAGCTATTGGCGTAGCGGTTCGACTCTCACACAAGTTGGCATCGTTCTCGAGAGGTTTGATTCTCTATCCTCTAATTCATGTTTGAAAATATGGTGTGCTTCAGCGATAATGCCTACTCACTTGTTTCCGTGAGCACTAAGCACGACACTGGCTACAGCGTGTTAGGTTCTAGGACGGGTATGTTTTCGGTAATAAAAATGACTCCATAATAATTGGTAATATTCTCCGACGGTTTGACCATCTACTTTAATGTTCATATCTTGAATTAAATGGCGTATTGCCAGCACTTTGCAGCGAGTTGACATCTGTAATACTTGATTTGACCCTCGGAATGATAGTACAGGTGTTTTCAATGATTTAGCAGTTGGAGTCTCGAAGAATGTAGTAGCGTTCTCGCACCGCTTGTCTCTCGATCGTCCTAATCATACATGAAAATAAGGTGTACGTCTGCCTAAATGACTATTAATTTCTTCCGATGAAAGCTAAAAAAGCCAATCACTACAGGGGTTCACGAAAGGTAAGGCCGACGGAAAACAGTTTGACTCTATGCCAATTCGTAATGTCCTACAACGGGTAGACTCTGCACATTGGGTGGTATGGTGTAAAAATTCAATACTGTAAAGCGGATTTACTTAAGGAGTTCTTGGCTTGACTTTCAGAATAAATGTACGGGAGCAAATGCGCTGTGCAGTAGTGGCAATAGACACTTTAGTTCACGGCTTCAATTTTAAAGCAGGCCTTCAAACCGTCGGCGAACGTTCCAGTTTGTACAAAGTCATTCTACTTACCGAATACGTAACTATCCGAGAAGCCGTCCAGCTGGATCGAGAGCATTATTTCGTTATCGGAGAAGCAGATTAGAATGCATTATCGATACGAGCACCATCGTTTCGAGTATGAATTGGTAGATCGTGTGTCAAACCGACTCAGAATGTTACAACTTCCTTGGGGCATCGCACAGCTATGTCAACAGCGTCATCTATCCTGTGAATCCGAGAGTCAAGACAGACATTCCGGGAGTAATGCCACTAAAAACTATTAGCAATAGACACATCATTCCGCGGTATGTATGGCAAAGTAGAGAGTCAATCCCTCGGAGATCATTACCAATTGGCACAAGGCCCATTTCCGAATACTTTTCTTTCTGTGAACATGACCCGCTGTATCTGGTGTATATCTTCGCGTTCAGAGAAGCAAATTAGTGTACATTTTAAAGACGGGCACCATATTTACTCATGCGAAGAACAAAATCATGATTATAACCTTTGGAGAACGTTACCACCGTCTATGAGTGTCGAACGGCTTTGTTAATAGCTCCACCTATCCTGTGATTCCAAGAGTCAAACCAGGTAGTCTGGGGCTGAAACCACTGTACAGTATTGTCATTAGACACGCAATTTCATAGTATGAATATTAATTAACAGAGTCAAACCGTTTTGACATTCCCTATTGCTATGTGTTCAAACTTTTTACTGAAGGCCCTACTTCCGGAGAAGCTAACCCTCTGCATCGAGATTATGTCTTCGTGTTTAGAGGAGCAAATTAGTAAACATTTTAGTGTCGGTGGCCTTAACATCATGTTTGTATTGGAAGATTGAGGTTAAAACCGATCGTGATCGTTATCACCTCAGTTGAGAATCGAACGCCTTAGCTATTAGCTTCACCTACCCTGTGATTCCGGGAGTCAAGCCAGGTATTCCGGGCGTAAATCCGCAGATGAGTGTTGCCATTCGACACCTCAATTCACGGATTTAATATGAAAGTAGAAGGTCACTCGAATGGAGAGCGTTACCTATTGGTATAACGTCAAACGTTTTACTGAAAACCTTATACTGCGAATGCCTAATCCGCTGTATATGAGAGCATAGCATAGTGTACAGAGGAACAAGTTATTATATGCTATAGATGCTGGTATCTTTATTTCATTCATGACTTTACACATCGAGGGTAAAACCATTCGAGAGCGTTACCATCTCAGTTGAGAATCGAAAGTCTTAGTAAATAGCTTCACCTATCCTGTGATTCCGGGAGTCAAACCAGGTATTCCAGGCGTAATTTGGCTGAAGAGTATTGGCAATAGACACCTTTATTCAGGGTATGAATATTGAAGCAGACCGCCAATCCGTTGTAGAACGGTACTCATCGGTATAGAGACAAACCTTTTACCGAAAGTCTTACCTTTCGAGCAGGAAACCCGCCGTGTCGAGAGTATAACATCGTGTTCAGACAAAGACAACAGTATACCTTTGAGAGATTGGCATCATAAGTTTATGTATGAATTACAAGATAGAGGGCCAAATCATTCCAGAACGATACCAACTTCCTTGAACGACTCACAACTTAGTCAATAGCCCCACATGTACTATGAATCCGAGAGCCAAGCCAGGTATTCCGGGAGTAAATGCGCGGAACATTACTGTCAATAAACGCTTTAATTCACGGTACGAGCATTAAAGTACAGTGCCAAACCATTGTAGCGCGTTACGAAATGGTATTGAGTACATTCTTATACCGAAGACCTTTCCTTCCGAGATGCTAACCGGCTCTATCGAGAGTATTATTTCGTGTTCTGTAAAACAAATTAGTAGACATTTAATTGACAGGCACCTTAGTTTTATGTATCTTTTAGAAAATCGAGTGTCGAACCGTTGAAGAACATTAACAACTTCCTTGAGATTCGAACGCCTGAGTCAGAAGCGTGGCCCATCCTGTGATTCGCAGAGTCAAACCAGGAAATCCGTGAGTAAATCTGATGATGATTATTGGCAATGTATACCTTAATTTTCACCGCGAATTTTAAAATAGGCCGTCACACCGCGTGAGAACGTTACTATCTGCAATATCAGTCAAACGCTTCACCGAATGCCTTACCGACGGAGAAGCTAACTCGCAGTATCAAGAGTATAGCTACGTGTTTAGGGAAACATATTAGTATACACATTAGTGACGGCTTCTTAAATCCATGCTTGAATTAGAAAATCGAGTGTCAATCCGTTCGAGAAAATTTCCACATTCAGTGTAAGACAAACGGTTATGTCACATACCTTGGGGTTCCCAAAGTTAAACGAGATTTTCCGGGAGTAAATGCGCTGTATAGTCTTGGCCATAGATACCACAACTCACGGTTTGAATATTAAAGCTGGCGGTCAAGCTGTTGTAGAACATTACCAATTCGTGTAGGGTTAATATCCTAACATAGTGACTTACCCTCCGTAAAGCTGACCAGCTGTATCGAGAGTATAACGCCGTACTCAGCGGTACGACCTGCTATATATTTTAGTGTCGAGAAACTTCCGCAGTACAATATTGGCAACAGACCACTTAATTTACGGTATAAATAGTAATATAGGTATTCGAATCACCGTGGAACGGTACCTACTGATATATGTTCATACTTTGTATCGGATACCTTGCCCTCCGAGAACATACCCCGCTGCAGAATGTGACTTGTTCAGTATTCATGGAAACAAATTAGTTGACTCTTTAGAAGACGGACACATTAATGGCATGCATCAATAGAAGGAAGTAGGTTCAAATCGTCGGTGAACGTTTCCACCTCTTTTGAGAGTCAAACGGCTAGGTGAATAGTTTTACCTATCGTGTGTTTCGGAAAGTCGAACCAGGTATTGCTGGAGCAAATGCTATGGACAGTACTTCCAATAGACGCCTTAATTCACGGTTTGAACAAAAAAAGTAGACGGCCAATCCGTTCAAGAATGTTAGCACCTTCTGTGAGAGACGATCGGCTAAGTCAGTAGCTTCTCCTGCCCGTGATTCCGAGTGTCAAACCGGGTAACCTGGGTGTAAATCTGTGTACAGTTTTGGCAATGGACACGTACATTCTCGGCATGGGCATTAAAGTAGGGAGTGAAATCGCTGGAGAATGATACGTATTGGTATAGAGTCAAATTTTTAACGAAGGCGTTACCTTTCGGGAAGCTGTATCGAGAGTATATTTTCGTGTTCAGGGAAGCAAAATCATATACACATTAGTGACAGGCACCATCGTTTCATGCACGATTTAGAGGATCGAGTGTCTAACTGCATGAGAACGTTGCTACCTTCTGTGAGAGACGAACCGGTAAGTCCATAGCTTCATATATCCTGCGATTCCAAAAGTCAGACGAGTTATCCCGGATGAAAATACGCTGTGCAGTATTGACAATAGAAACATTAATCCACCGCATGGATATTATGGTAGAGAGTCAAACTTTTCGTGAACGTTACCAATTAGTATAAAGTCATACTCGTTATCGGATACCATACCTTCCGGGAATATTATCCGCTGTATCGTGGGTATAACGTCTTGTCCAGAGAAACAAACTAGCAGACATTTTGGGGGAGGGCACCTTAATTTCATGTATGAAGAAGAAGATCGAGTTTCAATCTGTTCGATAACGTTATGACCTTCTTTGTGAATCGCGCTGCTAAGTCAACAGCTTCACCTATCTTGCGATTCGGGGGTGATGCCAGGTATTCCTGATGTGAAGCCGCTGTACGCTATTGACAATGGACACCTTAAACCACGGTTTGAATATTAAGGTAGAGCGTGAAGACGTTTGAGAACGTTACATATTGGTATAAATTCGAACCTTTTACGGAAGACCATACCCTCCCAGAACCTAACCCGCTGTGTAGAGAGCATAATTTCGCGCCCAGTAAAGCAAATTAGTACACATTTTAGTGACGGAAGCCTTAATTTCATGTACGCATCAGGAGCTCGAGGATCAAATCTTTGCGATCGATACCACCCTGGGTTAGAACCGAACGGTTGTGTAAATAGCTTCAGATGCCCTACGATTCAGCGAGTCAGTTGAGCTATTCCGGGAGTCAATTGGCTGAGCAGTATTGGTAATAGACACCTTAAATCACATTATGAATATCAAAGTAGAGTGTCAATGCGTGAGAGGTCATTACCAATTCGTATTAAGTCATTCGTTTTACCGAAAACCATACCTTCCGAGAGCCTAACCCGCTGTAGCCAATGTCCTGCTTACAGAATACCGAAACACATTAGTAGACATACTAGCAGGGGGAGCCGACATTTTCATTAATGAATATCAAAATCAAGAGCCACATCGTTCGAGAACGTTACCGCCTTGATTGAGAATCGAACGGATAAGTCAATCTCTTCACGTCTCCTGTGATTACGAGAACCAAACATGGTTTACCGGAAGTAAATGCGCCGTACAGTATTGCCATTAGACGTCCTATTTCGAGCTACAGATGTTAAAGTACGGAGTCAAAACGTTGAAAAGCGTTGCCGTTTGCTATAGAGTCAACCTTTTCACCAATGGCCTTACCTTACTAGATCGTATCCCGCTGTACCGAGAGTATAACGTCGTGTTCAGAGGAAAGAAGTAGCACATATTTTATTGACGGGCACCATAATTTCACGAATGATTTAGAAGATCGGGGGTAAAACTATTCGAGGGCGTCATCATCGTCTGTGTTTGCCGATCGGCTATTTCAATACCATATCCTAGGCTGTGATTCCGAGATGCAAAGCAGGTATTCCAAGAGTAATCACTATTGACAATGGACACCTTTTTCAATGGTTTGACTATTAAAGCAGAGCGCCACACAATTTGAGAACGTTACCAATTTGTTTTGAGTCAAACCTTCTACCAAAGCCTTACCTGCGGTGAACCTAACCTGCTGTATCGAGATAGTAAAGTCGTGTTTAGTGGAAAGTATTACTGTAAATTTTAGTGGCGGTCTCCTGAATTTCATGTATGAGTATGAAAATCGAGATTCAAGCAACTGCACAACGTTACCACCTTTCCTGACCGTTGCACCGCTAAGTCAATAGCTTCACCTGTACTGTGATACCAAGAACAAAACCTGGTATTCCGGCATTAATTCCGCTGAAATAAAATTAATTCACGGTTTGAATATTAAACTAGAGTGCCAAACCGTGCAGAAGGTTACCTATTCGTATAGAGTTAACATTGCTACAAGCGACCTTAACTTCCGTGAAGCTTATCCAGCTGTAGGGAGTGTTCTGCTCAGAGGTCACGGAATTAAGTTTTACCATTTTACCAGGCGGACACCTCATTTTCATGTATGTATAGCAAAATCGGGGGTCAAACCGTTCGCGAATGTTACCACTTTTTTTGAGAATCGAACGGCTGAGTCAATAGCATCACCTATAGTTGCGATTTCGACAGTGAAGCCTGGTATTCCAGGAGCAAATGTGCAGAACAGTAATAGTAATAGACACCTTTATTCACGGCATGAATATGAAAGCAGAGCGACAAACCGTTTGATAACGTTACCAATTGGCATAACGTAATACTCCTTCTCGGAAACAATACCTTCTGAGATCGTAACCCGCTGTATCGTGGGTATAACGTTGTGCTCAGCGAAACAAATTAGTATACATTTTAGCAGACGGACACCTTATTGTCATGTATGAATAGAAAAATCGACAATCAGACCGTTCGAGATCGATCCCAACTTCTTTGAGAGTCGAGCGGCTAAGTGCATAGCTTCACATATCCTGCTATTCTGATAGGCAAACCAGGTATTCCCGGAGTAAATGCCCAGTACAGTATTTGCAATAACCTTACTTCACGGTATGAATATTAAAGGAGACCGTCATAATGTTGCACAATGTTACCTATTCCTACAAAGTCAATCATCCTACAGAGGGCCTTACCTTCCGAGAAGCTGACCCCATATATCGAGGGTATTACTTCGTGTTCAGAGAAGCAGAATAGTATACACTTTGGCGGTATGATCCTTAATTACAAGTATGAATTTGAAGATCGAGTGCCAAACCGCTCGAGAACGTTGCCCCCTTCTGTTGGACTCGAACAACTATGTCAATACCTTCACCTATGCAGGGATTCGGAGAGCCAAACCAGGTATTCCTGGTCTAATCCGCTGAACAGTATTGGCAATTGACAGCTTATTTGACGGTATAAATAATAATGCAGATCATCGAACCGTTGTAGAGCTTTACCTATTCGTATAAACTCAAACATTCTACCGAAGGCCTTACCTTCCTATAATCTAACCAGCTCTACAGAGGGTGTGGCTTCCTTTTCAGACAAACAAGTGAGTATCAATTTTAGTGACAGGCACCATAATTTCAGGTATTACCTATTAGATCGAGGGTGAAACCGTTCGAGAACGTTACCACTTTCTTTTAGAAACGAACGGCTAAGTCCATAGCTTGACGTATTTAAATACTCTAAGAGTCAAACCATGTATTCCCGGAGTAAATGTTATTAATTCTCTACCTTGAACACTGAGCAAGATACTTGCTACAGCGGTTTGGGCTTCTGGGAAGGTATGGCCCTCGGTAAAAAGTTTGACTCTAAATTAAAAGATAAAGCTCTATAACCGTTGGACGATCTACCTTCACATTCATACCGTGAAATAAGCTGACCATTGCCAATCTTGTCCAGCGGATGTGCTCTCGTAATACCGGGAGTTTGACTATCGCAATCAGAGAATACTAGATGCTATTGTCTTAGCCGCTCCACTCTCAGCGAACGTGGCAAAGGTCTCAATAGTTTGACCTGAGATCTTCAAATTCATGCACGGAACAAAGGTGCCAGTCTATATTATGTATACTAATGTGCTTCTCTAGTCACGAAGTAATACTCTAGATACAGCGGGTTAGGTTCTCGAAAGGTGTGGCCTCTTGTAAAATGTTTGGCACTATAACAAATAAGCAACTTTCTACAACGGTTTGACCTTGTACGTCAATATTTATATCGTGAACTAGGGCATTTAATGACCATAATGAGCAGCTGATTTACTCCTGGAATACCTGGTTTGACTTTCGGAGCTGTTCGTCTTTAACAGAAGGTGGTAACGTTCTCGAACGCTTTGACTCTCGATGTTGATGCTTATGCACAAACATGCGGTGATCCTGCGCTAATAGATCTACTAATTTGATTCCGTACACATTAAGCAGGGCACTCCCTACAGCGGATTAGGTTCCGGGAAGATATGTTATTCGGTAAAAGGAATGACTTTATGCGAATTGGTTATGTCCTCCCTCGGTTTGACCATCTACATCAATATTCATACCGTGAACTAAGGTGTCAGTTGCCAATAAACATCAGCGGTTCCTATCTCGGATTACGTGATTTGACCCTGTGTATCACACGATACGTGAAGCAATAGACTTAGCCGTTCGACACTAACAAGAGGGTGGAAGCGTTCTCGAACAGTTTGACCATCGATATTCTCATTCGTACAAAAAGTTGACGTCTCCGTCACTGGAATGAATACTAATTTCTTTCCCTGAACACGAAGTTATACACTCGACACCGCGGGTTAGTTTCTACGAGGGTATGACCATCCGTAAATCGTTTGACATTATACGAATTGGTATCGCTCTCAAACCACTTGACACTCTACATTAATATTCAAACCGTGAATTAAGGTACGGTATTTCCAACACTGTTCAGTGGATTTACTCCCGGAACATCTTTTGTGACATCTGGAATCAAGGGACAGGTGAAGCTACTGACTTAGCCGCTCGAATCTCAAAGAAGGAGGTAATGTTCTCGAACGGATTAACCCCCGATCTTCGAAATCATACATGAAATGGAGGTGCCCGTAAGTATGGAGTATATTAATTTTCTCTTCTATACCAATGGGTAGCAATCTCAAACGGTTTGACGCTCTACTGTAGTAATCATACCTTGAATTAGGGTATCCATTGCCAACAGTGTACAGCGGATTGATTTCTGGAATACATGGGTTGAAAATTGGAATAACAGGGTGGGTGAAGCTATTGTCTCAGCTGTTGGACCCTCAAAGAAGGTAGGATCGTTCTCTACGGTTGTGAGTCTCGGTTATTCTGTTCATACAAGAAAATCCTATGTGCTCCTGCAATAATATCTACTAATTGGTTTCCGTGAGCACTATACATGTCTCATTCTGCAGTGGGACCGGTTCCTGGAAGGTAATGTATCGGGTAAAAAGAATTAATTTAGTTTAATTGTTATTGTTCTCCGGCAGATTGATTCATACCTATATGTTTATACCGTGAATTAAAGTGTCTATTGATAATACTCTTCAGTAGATGTGCTCTCAGAATACCTTGGTCGATTCCCGCAAGCACATGATGGCTGAAACTACTGACTTGGCCTTTCGACACTCACAGAAGGTGACAACCATTTTGCATGGTTTGACAGTCGATCCTCCTATTCAAATATGAAAAGAAGGTGTTCGCCGGCTAAAACGTATAGTAGTGTGTTTATATAAACACGAAGTTATACTATGGATACGGCGGGTTAGTTTCGCGCAAGGTATGGCCTCCGGTAGAATGTTTGACTGAATAGCAATAGGTAGCGTTCTACAGTGGTCTATCTCTGTTCTTTAACATTTATATAGTGAAATAGCGTGTCTAATTCCAATAATGTACCGCGGGATATGCCGCGAAATATCTTGTCTGTCCCTGTGAATGGCAGGATAGGTGAAGCTATTCGCTAATGTATACAAAAATAAATGTATAAAAATGTATACAAATTGGTTTCTCTATACACGAAGTTATTCTCTCGTTACCACGATTCTGAGTCTCGGAAGGTGAAGCCTTCTGTAAAATGTGAGACACTATACCAATAAGTAACATTCTACAATGGTTAGACAATGTACGTTAATATTTATATCGAGAACTAGGGTGTCTATTGCCAATACTATACTGGAGATTTAATCCCGGAATACCTGATTTTACCAATTTCCTTCTCTGAACAGGAAGTTACAATCTCCATACAGCAGGTTATTTTTTCGGACGGGAAGGACTCCCGTAAAGCCTTTGACTTTATCGCAAATGGTAACGTTCTCAAACGGACTAACTCCCTACTTTGGTATCCATAGCGTGAATTAAGGTGTCTAGTGCCAATAATCATCAGCGGATTTACTCGGTAAAAACCAGGGTTGATTCTTGTAATCACAGGATATGTGAAGCTATCGATTCAGCCGTTCAAGCTCCAAAGAAGTTTATGAACGATCTCGAACGCCTTGACTCTGAATAATTACTTTCATGCGTGAAAGTAACGTGAGCTTCGGCTATAATGTCTACTAATATGTTTCCGTGAACAATGAGTAAGACGCTAGCTACAGCGGGTTAGATGCTCTTAAGGTAAGGCATTCGGTAGGAAGAATGATTTCATACAAATAAGTAAATTCCTCAGACGGTTTGACTGTTTACTTTAATATTCGTACGGTGAATTAAAGCGTATATGCCAATACTGTTCAGTGGATTTACTCCCGGAGAACATGGTTTGACTCCTGGAATCTTGGGTTAGGTCAAGCTATTAACTTAGCCCTTCGAATCCCAAACAGGGTGCTATCGATCTCGAACGGTTTGACCATCGATGTTCTAATTCATACATGAAGTTGAAATCTAATTTGATTTTCTGAACATGAAGTTATACCCACCATACTGCTGGTGATATTCTCGGAAGGAAAGGTATCCTTTAAAGGGTACGCCATCATAGCAATTGGTAGCAATCTCAAACGGATCGACGATCTACTTTAATGTTCATACTGAGAATTAAGATGTCTATTGCCAATACTGTTTAGCAGATTTAATCCTGCATTACCAGGATTGACTCCCGGAATCACATCTATAGGTGAAGCCATTGACTCAGCCGTTCGACTCTCAAAGAAGGTGGTAACATTCTGGAAGGTTATTGCCAATAGACACGAAAATTCACGGTTTGAATAGAAAAGTAGAACATCAAACCGTTTTAGAAGCTAACCCGCTGTATCGACAGTACAGCTAAGTGTTTAGGGAATCACATTAGTTTTCAATTTTGTGACTGCACCTTAAATTCAAGCTTGAATTAGAATATCGATGGTCAAACTGTGCGAGAACGTTACCTCCTTCTTCAAGAGTCGTACTACTATTTCAATACCTTCACGTATCCCATGACTCTGGGTGTCAAGTCAGGCATTCCTGAAGTAAATATGCTACTCAGTATGGGCAATAGGCACCCTACGTCACGGTATAAGTATTACAGAACACAGTCAAACCGTTTGAGAAGGTTACAAGTTCCTAAAAAGTCAATCGTTTTACAGAAGACCATACCCGCCGAAAAACTGACCAACTGTATCGATGCCATAACTCCTTGTTCAGAGAAAGAAACCAGTCTTCATTTCATTGACGGGCGCCATAATTTCATGCATGAATTAGAAGAGCGAGCGTCAAACCCTTCGGGAACCTGACCAAATTCGTTGAGAATCGAACGGCTAAATCCATAGCTTCAGCTACCCTGGGATTCCTATAGTAAGACCAGGCATTCCAGCAGTTAGTGCGATGAACAGTAATGGCAATGGACACAATAATTCGCGGTATGAATATTACATTGGAGCGTCAAACTGACGGAGAACAAAGCACATGCCCATAAAATCATTTCTTTCACCGCATACCATTCCTTCCGAGAACCTATCGCGCTGTAGCGATTGTCCTGCTAACTGTGGACGGAAACCTATTAGTTGGCATCTTAGAGGGCGAATACCACATGTTTGTGTGTAAATATCAACATGGAAAGTCAAAGCGTTGCAGAACGTTACCACCTTCTGTGGGATACGAACGGCTAAGTCCATAGCTTGACCTATTCCAATATTCTATGAGTCAATCCATGTATTCCTGGAGCATGTGCTACTAATTTGCTTCCTTGCACACTGAGCAAAACACTTGCTGCAATGGGTTGGGCGTCTCGAAACGTATGGCCTTCTGTAGAGAGTTTGACGCCATACGAATAGGTAACGTTCTACAAAGATTTGACGCGCGACTTCAATATTCGAACCGTGAATTAATATGTCTATTGTTAATACTCTTTCAGCGGATTTAATCCCGGAGTGTATGGTTTTAATCTCGGAAACACAGTATATGTGAAGCTATTGACTGAAGTGTTCCAATCTTAATGACGTTGGTAACAATCTCGAACGGACTGTCCCTTGGTCTTGTAAATCATACTTGACACTAAGGTGCCCATCACTAAAATGTATACAAATGTGTTTCTCTCAGAACGAAGTTATACTCCAGTTACGGCGGGTTAGCTTCTCTGAAGGGAAGGCTTTCGGTAGAAAGTGTGACTCCATAACAATCGGTAACCTTATGCAACAGTATGAGAGTCTGCTCTAATATTCATACAGTGAATTAAGATGACTATTTTTGAGTACTTAGTTACAGTGTATTTAATTCAGTGGTACCTGGCTTGACTCTCGGAATCTCTGGATAGGTGATGCTATTCACTTATCCGTTCATCTGTCACCGAAGATGATAACGATATCGCACGTCAGGACCCCCGGCCTTCTAGTTCATACATTAAGTGAAGGGGCCCGACACTGAAATGAATACTAATATCTTTCTCTGATCACGAATATATGGTCTAGTGAGGCGTGTGAGGTTTGCGGAAGGTGAGGCATACGGTAAAACGTTTGATTCTATCCCAATAGTTAACTATTTACAACTGTTTGAACCTTTACGTTAGTATTGATACTGCGAATTAAGCGTATTGCTAATACTGGTTTGCGGATTAACTCTCGGTGTCCCTCGTTTGACTCTCGGTAGCACAGGACAGATGAACCTATAGTATTGGCCGTTCGACTCTTATGGAAGGATGTTCAGTTCTCGAGAGATTTGACGCCTGACGTTGTAGGCCATACCTGAAGTAAAGATGCCCGTCACTGAAATGTATACTAAACTACTTCTCTGAAGACGACGTTATTCCCTCGATACAGCTGGTTAGTTTTCAACAGTGAAAGGTCTTCGGTAAAACGTTTTACTTTACACCATATAGCATATGCATATAGCAAAGCTCTCAAACAGTTAGGCGCCCTACTCTAATAATCACACCGTGACCTAAGGTATCCATTGCCAACAGTGTACAGCGGATTGACTCCTGGAACACCTGGTTTGACTACCGGAATAGTAGGATAGGTGAAGGTACTGTCTCAACTGTTCGTCTCTCAAAGAAGGTAGGGACATTCTCGAAGGGTGCGACTTTGGATTATTCTGCTCGTGCATGAATATATGATGTGCTTCTGCTATAATGTCTACTAACTTGTTTCTCGAGCACTACGCATGACACTTGCTGCAGCGGGTCAGGTTCTCGGACGGCAAAGTAACCCTTAAAATCTTGACGTCATAACATTTGGTAATGTTCTCCAACGGGTTGACCTTCTACTTTAATATTCATGTCGAGAATTAAGGTGCGGTTTGCCAATAATGTCGAGCGGATTTTCACCCGGAATACATGATTTGCTTCTCGGAATCGCAGTAGAGGTGAAGCTATTGACTTAGCCGTTCGACTCCCAATGAAGGTGGGAACGTTTTCGAACGGTTTGACCCCCGAATATGGGACTGTTTCATGAAAACAAGGTGGCCGTCTGCTAAGATGGCAACCTATACGTTCCTTTGATCCCGACGCAAAACAATCGCTATGACGGATTGTGTCATCGGAATGTAAGCCATGCCTTAGAAAGAATGCCATTGTACCAAATGGTATTGTTCTCCGACAGCTTCACACTCAACCTTAATATTCATGCTGTGAATTAAGGTGCCTATTGCCATTACTGTTCCGCGGATTTACACCGAGTATACCGGATTCTACTGGCGAAATAGCAGGATACGTGAAACTATAGACTTAGCCGTTCGTCTCTCAAAGATGGTGGTAATGTTCTCGAACGGATTGACCATCGATCATCTAATTCATACATGAAGATATGGTGCCCGTATCTGAAATGTATGCAATTCACTTCAGCTGATCTGGAAGTTATAATCTCGGTTCAGCGGGTTAGTTTTTCGAAAGGTAAGGCCTTCCGTAAGGCCTTTGACTTAATCTCAATTGCTAACGTTCTCAAACGGCTTTGCGCTCTCTTTTAATATTCAAGCCTAGAATGTTGGTGTCCATTACCAATACTTTTCACCGCATTTACTCCGGTAATACCTGGTTTGTTTCTCCGAATCACAGGACAGGTGAAGACATTTACTTAGCCCTTCGACTCACCAAGAAGGTGGTAATATTTTCGAATGGTTTGCCATTCGATCTTCTATTTCATACTTGATATTCATTTGTCCGTCACTAAAATGAAAATTAATTTGCATTTCGAAACACGGCGTAATACTTCCGATACAGCGGGTCAGGTTCTCGTACAGTAAGTCCATCCGCAAGAAGATTCATCATATTCAAATTGGAAATATTCGCCGTCGGTTTGACAGCCTACCTTAATGTTCATACCGTATGATTTTGCACGATTATTGCCACCGCTGATCAGGTGATTTGCATCTGGAATATCTGGCTTCACTCACGGAATCACAGGACAGGTGAAGCTGTTTACTCAGCCGTTCGACTCTCAAAGAAGTTGGTAACGATCTGGAACCGTTTGATGTTCGATCCACTAATTCATACTTGAGGTTAAGGTTTTTGTATTCTAATACGTCTTCCAATTTGTTCCCCTAATCCCGAAGTTATCCCCACGCTACAGCGGGCTATGTTCTCCGATGGAAAGGTATCTGCTGAGGTGTATGACATTATATCAACTGGTAACGATCTCCAGCGGATTGATTCTGCACTTTAATATTCACACAGTGGGTTGAGGTGTCTACTGCCAATTCTGCAAAGCGGATTTACTCTCGGTATACCTTGCTTGACAGTCGGAATCACATGATAGATGTACCTATTGTCGTAGCCGTTCGATCTTTAAAGAAGGTGGTAACGTTCTCGAACTGATTGACTCGCGATCTTCACAATTGATGCATGAAATTATGATGCCCGACACTAAAATGCATACGAATTTGTTTCCCCGAACACGATGTTGTACTCTCTATACAGGGGGTTAACATCTTGGAGGGTAAGGCCCTCGGTTAAAAGTTTCGCTATACAGCAGTAGGTAACGTTCGACAACGGATTGGCTGAGTAATCTAATATTTATACCGTGAAATAGGGTCTCTAATGCCCATACTATACTGCAGATTTACCCTCGGAATACCTGATTTGACTCTCCGAATCGTAGGATATGTGAAGCTATTGGCACAGTCGTTCGGTTCTCACAGAAGGTGGCAATGTTCACGAGCGGTTTGACCCTCCAACTTCTAATTCATGCTTGAAATGAAGGTGCTCGTCACTCGAATGTATACTAGTTCGTACCTCTGAACACGGAGTTATACTCGCGATACGGCGGGTCAGTTTTTCGGACGGTAAGGCATTCTGTATGAAGTTACATCCTACACCAGTAGGTAATGTTCTACATCGGCTTGACGGCCTGCTTTGACACTCAAAACGTGAATTGAAGTGTCTATTGCAAATACTGTACTACGCATTTGCTCCCGGAATATCTGGTTTGACTATCGATATCAAAGTATATGCGAAGCTATTTACTTAGCCGTTCGACTCTATAATATGTTGATAATGTTCTCGAACGGTTAGACTTTCGCTCTTCGTATTTATTTATGAAATTAGGTTACCCGTCAAAACAAAGAAGACTAATTTTCTTCTTGAAGTACGAAGTTATACTCTCGATAAAGAAGGTTAGGTTCTCGGACGGTAGGGGTTTCTGTAAGATGATTGACCATATTCGAATTGGTAATGTTCGCCGACTGCTGGACACTCTACTTTAGTATTCATACTGTGAAAAAGCGTGTCTAATGCCAATACTGCACAGCGGATTTAGCAGGGGATTACCTACTCTGGGAATCACAGGATAGGTGAAGCAATTGACTTAGCCGTTCGTCTCATAAAGAAGCTGGTAACCTTCCTGATCGGTTTGACCCTCGATTATCTAATTCATGCATGCAGATACGGTGCCCATCACCGAAATGAAGACTGACTTCTATCTCAGAACCCGACGATACGCTCTCGATCAAGCCAGTGATGTTCGCGGAACGTAACGACTTCGGTAAAACATTTGACATTATACCAATTGGTGACGTTCTCAACCAGTGTTGCGCTCTACTTTAATAATAAAACGGCGAATTGAGGTGACTATTGCCAATACTGTTCAGCGGACTTACTCCCGGAATACCTGGTTTGACTTTCGGAATCGCAGGATCAGTGAAGATATCGACTTATCTGTTCATCTCTCACTCAAGGTGGCAACGTTCTCAACCGGTTTGACACTCAATGTTCTAATTCGTGCATGGACTTATAGGGACGTCACGAAATTATATACTATTGTGTTTCCCTCATCAAGTAGCTATACTCTCCAAACGGCGGGTTAGCTTCCTCGAAGGTATGGCCATCGTTATGGTGTTTGAATTTATTCCAATTGGCAGTGCTCTTAAACGGTTTGACGCTGTACTTTAATACACAAACCGTGAATTAAGGTGTTTGATGCCAATTCTGCTCACCGGATTTACAGCCGATGTACCTGGTTGGACTATCGTAATCACGGGATAGGTGAGGGTATTGACTAAGTCGCAGGAACCTCAAGGATGGTGGTAACGTTCTCAGATGCTTTGACATTCGATGCTGACATTTATACGCAAACATGTGGTGTCCGCCCGCAAAACGTGTCCTAATTTCTTTTCGCGATACATTCTCAAGACAGTCGCTAGAGCGGGTTGGGTTCTCGGAGGATAAGGTTTCCGGTAAAATGTTTGGACCTATACCAGTAGGTAACGTTCTATGACGGTTTGAATCTCTATATCACTATTTATATCGTAACTTAAGGTGTCTATTGCCAATACTGTACTGCGTATTTAAACGCAGAATACCTGCATTCACCCTGGGTATCAAAGTATAGACGAAGCTATTGACTTATCCGTACGACTCTCAAAGAAGGTGGTACCGATCCCGAACAGTCTGACGCTCAGTCATCTAATTCATACTTGAAATAAAGGTGTTCATCTCTAAAATGTAAACCAAATTTCTTCTCTATTCACGAAGTTGTACTCTCGATACTGCGAGTTAGCTTCACTACAAACGTCTGACTTTATACCAACCGATAACGTTCTCGAACGGATTGAATCTGTTCTTTTATATTCATACCGTTATTTAAGATGTCTATTGCCAATCATGTTCAATGCATTTACTCCTGGAATACCTAATTATACTCTCGGAATTACAGGATATGTGTAGCAATTGACTTAGTCGTTCGGCTCTCAAAGAAGGTGGTAACGTTCTCGACCGATTTGACTGTACATATTGCTACTCATGCATGAAAATATTGTTTTCGTCTGCTAAAATTTATATAAATTTTTTTCCGGGAACATTAAACAAGACACTCAATAGAGCAGCTTAGGTTATCCTAAGGTTAGGTGTTCTGTAAAAAAAATCACATTATATGAACTGGTAGCGTGCTACAACGGTTTTACTGCGAACTTTAATATTTACACAGTGATATAGGGTGTATAGTGCCCACACCCAACAGAAGATTTACTTGCGGATTACCTGATTTGAGTCTCGGAATCACAGAATGGGAGAAGCTATAGCCTTAGCCGCTCGAATTTGAAACATGGAGGTTTCGTTCTCGCACTGTTTCATCCTCGATCTTCTAATTCATACATGAGAATAAGGTGTCCGCCAGTTAAAATATCTACTCATTTGTTCCTGTGAAAGCAAAGCATGTGAATTGCTTCCGCGGGTTAGGTTCTCGGACGGCAAGCTATTGGGTAAATTTACAGACCTTATCACAGTTGGGAATGTCCTCCTACGAATTGGCTCTTTACTTTAATTTCATACCGTGAATTAACGTGTGTGGTGCCAATACTGTTCTGCGGATTAGATCCCAGAATACCTGGTTTGACTTTCGGAATCACTGGAAAGATGAGGTTATTGACATAACCGTTCGCCCCTCACGGGCGGTGGTATTGTTCTCGATCGGTTTGACACTCGATCTTCTAATTCATACATGGAGTTAAGGAACCCTTCAATAAAATGAAGACTAATTTCTTTCTGTGAACACGAAGTTATACTCTCGGTGAAGCGGGTGATGTTCGCGGAAGGAAAGGTCTTCAGTAAACCGTTTGATTTTATAGCAACTGGTAACGTCTCTCAAACGGGGTGACCATCTATCTTAATATTCAAACCGTGAAGTAAGGTGTCCATTTCCAATACTGTTCAGCCGATTTACTCCCGGAATACCTCGTTTGGATATCGGAATCGCTGGACAGTTGAAGCTATTGACTTAGCCGTTCGTGTCTTACACAATGTGATAACGTTCTCGAGCTGTTTGACCATCGATATTCTAAATTCATACTAAAATTAACGTCACCGTCACTAAAATGTATTATAATTTGATCCCCTGAACAGGAAGTCATACTCTTGACAAAGCGGGTTTATTTTTCAGAGGGTAAAGTCTTCAGTAAAATGCTTGACATTATAGCAATTGGTAATAATCTCATACGTATTCACGATATACTCAAAATATTCAAACTGTGAATGAATGTGTCTCTGGCTAATACTCCTCAGCGGATTAACTTCCGGAATGCCTGGCTTGGGTCTCGGAGTCACAGGGTTCGTTGAGCGATTGACTTAGCTGTGCGGCTCTCAAGAAAATTGTAACGTGATCGAGCGGCACGACTCTCGGTCTGCTTATTGATTTACGCGATTTTGGTGTCCATCTGCTACAATTCCTCCCGTTCAATAAAGTGGGCATTAAGTTAGTCCATCGCTGCATCGGGTTATCATCTCGGAAGGTACGGGCTTCGGTGAAAAGTTAGGCTCGATACCAATAATAGGTGACGTGGTACAATTGTGTCACTGTGTACTTTAATACTGATACCGCGAAGTAGGGTTATTAATGCCGATACTATACAGCGGATTTAATCTCGAAATACCTTGTTGGACTTCCGAAATCACAGAATAGGTGTAGCTATTGAATTAGCCGTTCGATTCCGAAGAAGGTGGTTCCAATCAGGAACGGTTTGACCCTCGATCTTTGCAGATAATTCATGAAACTATGGCGCCCGTCACTAAAATGTTTACTAATGTGTTTCTCTGAACACGACGTTATACTGCTGCTGCAGCGGGTTAGGTTCTCTGAAGGTAAGGACTTCGGAAATAGGTTTAACCGTATACCAATATGCAACGTTCAATAACGGTTTGACGTTGTAATTAAATAATCATTCCATGAATTAAAGTGTCTTTTGTCAATACTGTACAGCGGATTTACTCCAGGAATACCTGGCTCGACTTTCGGGATCACAGGATTGGTGATGCTACTGTCTTAGCCGTTCGATTTTGTTGCGTTTTCCAAATGTTTGACACTCGATCCTATTATTCATACATGGAGTCATACCACCGGACAACATTATTAATCAAAATAAAGTAATTCCTTAAATCTGTACCTTACCTTCCGAGGAACTATCCCGCTGCAGCGAGAGTCTATATTAGTTTTCACGGAAACAAATCGGTAGACATTTCAGCAGGCGGACACCTAAGTTTCACGTATGAATAGCAAAATCGAGAGTCAAGCTGTTCGAGAATGTTACCATCCTTTTTTAGAGTCGTACTGCTATCTCAATAGCTTCACAGACATTCTTACTGACCAGGAATTCCTACAGTCCATCCGCTGCATAGTATTGGCAATAGACACCTTAATTTACAGTAAAAATAGTACAGTACTGAATCATACCGTTGTAAAACTTTACCTACTGGTATAGTGACAAACATTTTACAGAAGGCCTTACCTTCCGTGATGCTAATCCGCTGTATTGAGAGTATAGCTTCGTGTTCAGAGAAGCAAGTTGGTATACGATTTATGACGGGCACCTTATTTTAATTTTTGAGTTTGAGGGCAGATGGAAAAACCGTTCGAGATCGTTACCACCTTCTTTGAAAATCGAACGGCTAAGTGAGTAGCTTCAACCTATCCCGAGATTCCGGGATTCAAACTAGGTATTGCGGGAGTAAATCGGCTGAACGGTATTGGCAATAGACACCTTAATTCACTGTTGTGCAATGTAGAGCGTCAAACCGTAAGAGAGCATTACCAATTGGTATAAAGTCGAACGTTTTATCGAAAGCCTTACCTTCCGCGAAACAGACCAGCTTCATCTGGTGTATAAGTTCGAGTTCACGAAAAGAAATTATTCTTCATTTCAGTGACGGGCACCTTAATTTCATTATGAATAAAATGATCGAGGTCAAGCCGCTCAGGAACGTTGCTACCTGCTGTGAGAGGCGATCGGCAGTGTGAATAGCCTCACGTATCCTGTGATTGGACGAGGCATACCAGCTATTCGGGGAAGAAATCCGCTGATCTGTATCGGCAATTGACACCTTAATTCACGGTCCGAATTATAACGTACAGCGTCACACCGTCTGCGAATGTTATCAATTGATATAAAGTAAATCGGTTTACCGATGGCTCTAACTACCACGATCCTCACCAGCTTCATGAAAAGTATAACTTTGTGATCAGAGAAAGAAGCTAGTACTCGTTCCAGTGACGTGCTCCTTAGTTTCATGTTTGAATTAGAAGATCGAGCGGCAAACCGTTGGATAATGTTACCACGTTCTACGAGGGACGACCGGATAATTCAATAGCTACAACTGTCCTATGATTCCGAGAGAAGAACCAGTTATACCGGGAGTAAATCCGCTGTACAGTATTGACAAGAGACACTTTAATTCACGGAATGATTATTAAATTGCAGCGACAAACCGTTATAGAACGTTGCATATAGGTATACGGTCAAACCTATTTCCGAAGTACTTACCATCAGAGAATATATCCCGCTATATCGAGAGTATAACTTCGTGTATAGAGAAAGAAATTGCTATACACTTTAGTGACAGGCACCTCAACTACATGTATGAATTGCATGATTGAGGGTCAAACCTTTCGGTACCGTTACCACATTCCTAACAACCGTAAGGCTAAGACAATACTTTCATCTATGCCGTGATTCCGCTATTCAAACCAGGTATTCCGGGAGAAGAACCACTGTACAGTATTGGCATTATACACCCTATTTTACAGTATAAACAGTGGTATAGTGATTGGAGCCATCATAGAACGTTACCTAGTGGTTTAGGTTCAAACTTTTTACCGGATACCTTACCCTCCGAGAACCTATCCCGCCGTAGCGACTGTCTCGAAAATGTTTGCGGAAACAAGCTAGGACACACTGTAACGGACGGACACCACATGATTGTGTGTGAATATCAGCATCGAGAGTCAAAGCGTCTGAGAACGTTACCACCTTCATTGGGAGTTGTGTGGCGTCAACATCTTCATCTCTCCTCTGCTTAGGAGTGTCAAACCATGTTATCCTGTAGTTAATCCGTTGAATAGATTTGGAAGTAGACACCTTAATTCGGGGTATGTGTATTAACGCAGTGAGTCAAACCGTGGAAGAAATTAACCAATTCGTACAATGTGATTATTCTTACAGAATACATTTCCATAGGAGAACCTAACCCAGCGCAGCGAGTGCCTAGCTTAATATTCACGGAATCAAATTAGTAACCATTGTAGCAGACGAACACGTCATTTTCATATATGAATAGTAAATCGAGCGTCAAACATTACGAGACCGTTACCACTCCCTTTTAGAGTCGAACGGCAAAGTCTGTAGCTTCACCTATCCTGTGACTACGAAAATCAAGCCGGGTATTCCGGGAGTAAATGCGCCGAATATTATCGGCCAGAGAAACGTTAATTCTCGGTTTGAATACAAGTGTAGAGCGTCAAAACGATTTAGAACATTACCAATTTCTATAATGTCAAACATTTACCGATGGCGTTCACTTCCGCGAATCACACCGGCTTCAACAAGAATATAACTCCGTGTTCAGAGAAGGGACTTATTCTTCATTTGAGTCACGAGCACCTCATCGTCATATATGAATTAGAAGATCGAGGGTGAAACCACTAGAGAACGTTCCTACCCTCTTTGAGTGACGAACGGATAAGTCAATAGCTCCTTCTACCTGTGATTCCGTGAGTAGAAGAAGCATATCCTCGAGAAAAGTCGCTAAATACTATTGCAAATGCACACGTTAATTCGCGGTATGAAGTTAAGGTAGAGAGTCAAGCCGTGGGATAACAGTAACAATTGGCATGCTGTAGTGATTCCTTTGCGTGGTTTTCACAGGAACAGATGAGTAGACATTTTAGCAGGCGGACACATTACTTTCATGTACGACTAGAAAAATCGATAGTCAAACCGTTCGAGAACGATCCCACCTTCCTTGAGGGTCCAAGGGCTGCGTCAACAGCTGCACCTATATTTATGATTCTGAGCGTCCGCTGAACATTATTGGCAATAGACACATTAATTCACGGTTTGAAAGATGAAGCAGAGCGTCAATCCATTTGAGAACCATTCCAATTGCTATAAAGTCAAACGTTTTACCAATGACGGTGCCTTCCGAGAATATAACTTCGTGTTCAAAGAAAGAAATTAGTATTCATTTCTGTGACGGGCCTCTTAACGTCATGTATGAATTAGAAGATCCATGCTCAAACAGCTCGAAAATGTTAGCACCCTCTTTGAGAGTGAGGCGGATAAGTCCATGGCGCCCCCATACTGTGATTCCGAGACTCAATCCAGGTATTCCGGGAGTAAATCAGCTGAACTGTATTGGCAATACACACTTCAATTCACGGTTTGAATGTTAAAGTAGAGCAACACTAATTTTGAGCTCGTTTCCAATTGGTATAAAATCAAACGCCTTAATGATGTCCTCACCCATCGAAAGCATAACCCACTGTATCCCGAGTATAACATCGTGTTCAGAGGTGCGAATTGATATACATTTTAGTGACGGGCACCTTAATTTCATGTCTTAATTAGAAGATCGAGGGTCAAACTGTACGAGAACATTAGCACCTTCTGTGAGGGACGGACGACAAAGTCAATAACTTCACCTATGCATTGATTCCAAGAGTCAACCCAGGTATTCCTGTAGGATATCCGCTGGAGAGTACTGGCAATTGTCACCTTAATTCACGGTTCTAATATTAAAGGAGAGTTGCAAACCGTTGTAGACACTACCTATTCGCGAAGAGTCAAAATTTGTTCGAAGGCCTTAAATTACGAGAAGACCAACTCTATGTAGGAGGTGCCTTGCTTAGTGTCCATGGAAACATATATGTAGACATCTTAGTGACGGGCACCATTATTTCATTTATGATATTATATGATCCAGGATCAAACCGATCAAGAACGTTAGCACCATTTTTGGGTGTCGAACAGCCATGTCTATAGCGTCATCTATCCTGTGATTCCGAGCGTCAATCCAGGCATTCCAGGAGAACATTCGCTGAAAGGTATTGGCAATAGACAAATTAATTCACGGTTTGATTATAAATGTAACACGTCAAATCATTATATAACGTTACCTATTCGTATAGGGATAAACATTTTATGTCAGGCCTATCATTCCGAGAAGCACAACCCGCTCTAGGGAGTGCACAGCTTATTACTCATGGGATCAAATTAGCAGACATCTTGGCAGACGGACAACTGATTTTCATGTACGAGTGGCGAAGTGGCGAGAGTAGAACATTTGGAGCACGATCCCATCTGCTTTGAGAGCCCAACTGCTCAGACAATAGCTGCACTTTTTTGTGATTCCGAGGGACAGACCAGGTATTCCTGGATTCAATACGCTGAACACTATTTTTAATGTAATCCGATGATCTCGGTTTGCATATTAATGTAGAGCACCAATCCGTTTGATAATATTACCAATTGGTATAAAGTTAGACATTTTATGGAATGTCATACCCTCCGAAATCCTAATACCCACTATCGAGAGTAACACATGGCGTTCAGAGGTAGAAATTATTATACATTTTATCAGGCGGACAAGCAGTTTTCATGTAAGAATAACAGAATCGAGTGTCAAACAATTCGAGAAAGTTACAACATTCTTTGTCATTCGAACGGCTATGTCATTATCTTCATACATCCTGTGATTCCGAAAGTTTATCCAGATATTCCGCGAGTAAATGCGCTGTACAGTATTGATAAAAAATACCATAATTCACGGATTGAATATTAAAATGGAGCGTCACAACCGTATGAGATAATAACAACTGCTAAAAATTCAAACGTTTTACCGAATGCCTTTGTGACCGAGATGCTAACTCGCCATATCGAGAGTATAGCTTGGAGTATAGGGAAACACATTAGTATACAACTTAGTCACGTCACCTTAAATTCACGTATGAATTTGAAGTTCGATGGTGAAACCGTTCGAGTCCGTCACGGCCGTCTATGAGATTGGATCTACTTAGTCAGTTGATACAGATACCCTGTGATTCCGAGAGTCAAACCGTGTATTCCAGGAGTAAATCCGCTGATCGGTATTAACAATAGACACCTTAATTCACGGTATGAATATCAAATAAGAACGTAAAACCGTTTGAGAACATTGCCAATTAGCATAAGGACTCTCTATTTATCTGATACTTTCCCTTCAGAGAACATAGTCCGCTGTATCGATGGTATAACTTCGTGTTCCGAAATACAAATTAGTAGACATTATAGTGGCGGGCTCCATAACACTTCAGGATAGAGTTTGACTCTATAGCATTAGGTTCTACAACGGTATGACCGTCTGCTTCATTTTTGTCATTTATTGGCCGGAACCACAGGATGCGTGAAGCATTTAACTTAGCCGTTCGACTCACAAAGAAAGTGAAAACGTTCTCGGGCAGATTGTCTTCGGATTTTGTAATTCATACATGAAGCTATGGTAATATTGAAATGGATACATATGTGTTTCTCTGGACACGAAGTTATACTATCGATACGGCGGGATAGCTTCACGGAAGGGAAGGCTTTCGGTAACAGGTTTGACACTATGGGAGTAGGTAATGTTCTTCACCGGTTTGACGATCAGCTTGACAATTCATACCTTGTGTTAAGATGTCCGCTGCAAGTACTATACAGTGGATTGTCTCCCTGAATACATTGTTTTGACCCTTGGAATAACCGGGTAGGTGCAGCTGTTGGTCAAGAGGTATGGTTCTCGAAGCAGGTGGGAACGTTGTAGGACGATTTAAGGGTCCCTATTCTAATTTGTGCATGAAATTAAGGTGTACATCACTAAAATGCGTACTAATTTGTTTCCTTGGACACGACATTATTATCTCCACACAGTGAGATGTGTTGTCAGAAGGTAAGGCCTTCGGTAAAAAGAGTATCTGTATACCAATTGATAATGATCTCCGACAGATTGACTCTCTACGTTAATGTTCATACCGTGAATTATGATGTCAATTGCCTATATAATTTAGCCGATATATTCCCGCAATGACTGGTATGAATCTCGTCATCACAGGATAGGTGAAGCTATCGACGCAGCTGCGCCACTCTCATAGAAGGTGGTAACGATCTCGAAGGGTTTGACACTCTATCACCTAATTCTTGGACGAATTTGAGGTGCCGTCACTAAACTGTATAATATTGTGTTTCCCTAAACACGTAGGTATACTCTCGATACAGCGGGTTATCTTCTCGGACGAATGGCATTCGGTAAAACGATGGACCCTATATCAATTGGTAACGTTCTCATTCGGTTTGACGATTTTCTGTTATAGTCAATCCGCGAATTAAGGTGTCCATTGCCAAAATTCTTCAGCGAACTTTATCTTGGAATACCAAGTTTGACTCTCGGAATCGCAGGATAGGTGAAGCCATTGACTTAGCAGTTTGTCGCTCACAGAAGGTGGCAACGTTCCTGAACGGTATGACTCTCGATCTCCTATGTCATTCGTGAAACTAAGCTGCCCGGCACTCAAATTTATACTACTTTGTATGTCTTAACACGAAGTCAAACTCTCGATACAGCGGGTTAGCTCCTCGGAAGATTAGGCCTTCGCTATAAACTTTGACTCTATATCAATGCGTTACGTCCTGCAAAGGTTTGACTCTGAACATTAATATTTATTCCATGAAATAGGGTGTACGATGCCAATACTGTACAGCGGATGTACACCTGGAATTCTAGTCTCGTTCGGTTTGACGTCCGATCTTCTAATTCATACATGAAATTAAGGTGCCCGTCTATAATATGTCTATTTATATTTTTGCATGAACACGAAGTAGAGCGCCCCGTACAGAGGGTTGGTTTCTTCTGATGGTAGGTCCTTCGGTACAACCTTTGGCTCTATGCGAATAGGTACCGTTATACAATGTTTTGACTGCGAACTTTAATATTCATACTGTGAATTGAGGTGCCGTATGCTAATACTGTACCGCGGAATTACACTCGGAATACCTGGTTTGTCTTCCGGAATCTCAGGATTGGTGAAGCTAGTGACTTAGCCGTTCGTCTTTCACAGAAGGTCGCAAGCTTATCGTGCGGTTTGACACTCGATCATTTAATTCGTACATGAAGTTAATGTGCCCGTCGCTGAAATGAATACTAATTATTTTCAGTGAACCTGATCTTATTCTCTCGATGAAGCCGGTGTAGTTCGCAGAAGATATGGCCTCTCGATCGGTTTCTCCCTCTACATTAACATTCAAGCAGTGAATTATGGTGTCTACTCCAATGCTGTTCAGCCTATTCACTCCCTGAGTAGTTGGCTTGTGTCTCGAAATCACAAGTGGGAGGAAGCTATTGACTTAGCTGTGCATCGCGCAAAAAAGGTGGTAACGCTCTCCAACGGTTTGACTCTCGATCCTCATACTCATACATGAAATTAAGGTGCCCGTCAGTAAAGCGTATTGTAATCTGTTCCTCTGAAAACGATGTTATATTCTCGATTTAATGCGTTCGGCTTTTGGAGGGTAAGGGATTCAGTAAAACGTTTAACTTTATTCCAATTGCCAACGTTCGCAAACGGATTGACTCTGTACCTTAATATTACACCATGAAATAGGGTGTCCATAGCCAATTCTGTTCAGCGGATTTACTTCAGGAATACATGTCTTGTCTCTTGGAATCTTGGAATAGGTGAGGCTATTGACTTAGCCGTCCTTCTCTCAATGAATGTCCTAACGTTCTCGAAGGGTCTGACACTCCATCTTCTAATTCATATATCAAAATAAGGTACGCCTCTCCTATAATGTCTACATATTCGCTCCTGTAATCCCAAAACAAGACAATCCCTACGGCGGCATGCGTTCTCTGAATGTAAGGTATAGGTTAAAAAGAATGACTTTCCACCAATTGGGTATATCCTCCGACGGTTTGACTCTCAACCATAATATTCATGCTATGAATTACGGTATCTATTGCCGAAATTGTTTAGCGTATTTATGCCTAAAATGCGTGGTTTGACTCTCGCAATCAATAGGAGAAGCTATTGTCTTAGACGTGGAGCTTTCAAAGAAGGTGGAATCGTTCTGCAACGGTTTCACTATCGATCTTGCTTATTAGAAACATATTAGAAACAGAGCTGTTCGTGTACTAAAAATCTAATGATTGGTTTCACTGGCACTAAGTATGAAACTCGATACAGCGGGTTAGGTTCCAGGAAGGTAAGGTATTCGTTAAATAGTATGACTTTTAAAAAATAGGTTATGTTCTACAACGAATTGACTGTGAAATTTAATATTGAAACCGTGAATTAACATGTCTAATACAAATACTGTTAAGCGGATTTACGCCTGGAATGCCAGGATTGACTCTCGGAATCACATCTCTAGGTGATGTTATTGACTCAGCCGTTCGACTCTCAATGAAGGTGGTAATGACCTCGTACGGTTAGACGCTCGATCTTCTAATTCATATACCATAGTAAGGTATTCCTCTGGTATGATTTCTACTAACTTGGTTCCGTGAGCAGAAATCATGACACTCGCTATGGCGTGATATGTTCTAGGATGGTATCGTATTCAGTAAAAAGAAAGACTCTATACCAATTGATAATGTTCTCCGACAGATTGGACTTCTACTTTAATATTCATACCCTGAATGAAGGTGTCTATTTCCAATTCTGCAGAGCGGATTCACTCCCGGAAAAACTGATTTGGCTATCTGAATCACAGGGTAGGTGAAGTTATAGACATGACCTTTCGACTCTCGAAAATGGTAGTATCCTGGATCGAGTGGTCTGACCGATAGTCTTCAAATACATACAACAATCTAAGCTTCCCGTCCCTCATGTGTATACCAATATGTTTCTCTGGCCAGACAGTTATAAGCCCGATACAGCGGGTTAGCCTCTCGGTAGATATGGCAGCCGATAGAAAGTTCGACTCGATACCAAAAAGTAACGTTCTACTACGGTTTGACTCTGTTGTTTAATATTTATACCATGCAATAAGGTGTATAATGCCAATAGAGTACAGCAGACTTTCTCCTTCAATGCCTGGTTTGACCCAAGGTGTCACGGGATATGTGAAGTCATTGACATATACGTTCGACTCCCAAAGAGTACGGTAACATCCTCCAACGATTTGAATGTGGATATTCTTATTCATACATGAAATTAAGGTGCCCGTCACTAAAATCTATGCTCACATGCTTCTATGAACACGAAGTTGTACTCTCGATACAGCGGGTTAGATTCACGGAATGTAAGGTCTTCGGCAAAATGTTTGGCACTGTACGAATATGTGAAGCTACAAAATGGTTTGATGCGCTGCTTTAATATTCATACTGTGAAATAAGCTCTCTATTGCCAATACTGGTCAGCGGAATAGTTCCGCAATACCTCGCTTTTTCACTCGAAATGACAAGAAAGGTGAAGCTATTGACTTAACCGTTCGACTCTCAAATAAGGTGGTAATGTTCTCGAACGCTTTGACCCTTGATCTAGTTCGTCATGCATGTAATTAAGGTGCCATGACTAAATTGAATACCAGTGTCTACCTGTAATTGTGGTGTTATACTCCCTACAGATCGGGTCTATTTTCCAGAGGGTAAGAAATTCTGTATGACATTATCCCTATAGGAGTAGATAATGCTCTACAACGGCCTGACGGCCTGTTTTAATATTCAAACCGTGAATAAAGGTGTTTGTCACCAATACTCTTCAGCGGCTTTTCTCCCGGAATAACTGGTGTGACTCTGGGAATCGCGGGACGGGTGATGCTATTTGCTCAGCCATTCATCTATCACAGGAGGTGGCAACATTGTCGAGCGGTTTGACCTTCGATGTCATAATCCAAACGTGACGGTAAGGTGCACGGCACTGAAATTAACACAAATTTCTTTGTCTGATCACGAATTTATACTCTCGATACAGCGGCTAATTTTTTCGGAGGGTGTGGCCTTCGGTAAATCGTTTGACTGCATAGCAATTCGTATCAATCTCATAACGGTTTGAGGCCCTACGTTAATATTCAAGCCGTCAATTAATGTGTCAACTGCCAA
>NW_027469562.1:0-100986 GCF_051020765.1 Lasioglossum baleicum
AATTCGCACAGAAACTCCGATGCGGCAAGCACGATCAAGATTTATTCGAGCTTATGTCAGATTCGACGATTCTTCGTTTCAGAAGTGTATTTCTGTGCGGAATCGCTGTTTCGCGTGCTAGATCAGTGCATTTGCATGCAACGAAGCGAAATTGCCGCAGAAACTCCGATTCTGCAAGCACGATCACGATTTATTCGAGCTTATGTCAGATTCGACGATTCTTCGTTTCAGAAGTGTATTTCAGTGCGGAATCGCTGTCTCGGGTGCTAGATCAGTTCATTTGCATGCAACGAAGGGAAATTGGCACAGAAACTGTGACTCGCCAAGCGCGATCACGATTCATTCGGGCTTATGTCAGATTCGACTATTCTCCGTTTCAGAAGTGTATTTCTGTACGGAATCCATGTTTCACGTGATGGATCAGTGGGTTTGCATGCAAATATGCGAAATTGGCACAGAAACTCCGATTCTGCATGCACGATCACGATTTATTCGAGCTTATGTCAGATTCGACGATTCTTCGTTTCAGAAGTGTATTTCTGTGCGGAATCGCTGTTTCGCGTGCTAGATCAGTTCATTTGCATGCAACGAAGGGAAATTGGCACAGAAACTTCGATTCCGCAACCACGATCACCATTTATTCGACCTTATGTCAGATTCGACGATTCTTCGTTTCAGAAGTGTATTTCTGTGCGGAATCGCTGTCCCGCGTGCTGGATCAGTTCATTTGCATGCAACGAAGGGAAAATGGCACAGAAACTTCGATTCGCCAAGCACGATCACGATTCATTCGGGCTTATGTCAGATTCGACGATTCTTCGTCTCAGAAGTGTATTTCTGTGCGGAATCGCTGTTTCCCGTGCTAGATCAGTGCATTTGCATGCAACGAAGCAAAATTCGCACAGAAACTCCGATGCGGCAAGCACGATCAAGATTTATTCGAGCTTATGTCAGATTCGACGATTCTTCGTTTCAGAAGTGCATTTCTGTGCGGAATCTCTGTTTCGCGTGCTAGATCAGTGCATTTGCATGCAACGAAGCGAAATTGGCGTAGAAACTCCGATTCTGCAAGCACGATCACGATTTATTGGAGCTTATGTCAGATTCGACGATTCTTCGTTTCAGAAGTGTATTTCTGTGCGGAATCGCTGTCTCGCGTGCTAGATCAGTGCATTTGCATGCAACGAAGCGAAGTTGGCGCAGAAACCCCGATTCTGCAAGCACGATCACGATTTATTCGGGCTTATGTCAGATTCGACGATTCTTCGTTTCAGAAGTGTATTTCTGTGCGGAATCGCTGTTTCGCCTGATAGATCAGTGCATTTGCATGCAAATATGCGAAATTGGCACAGAAACTGCGATTCTGCAAGCACGATCACGATTTATTCGAGCTCATGTCAGATTCGACGATTCTTCGTTTCAGAAGTGTATTTCTGTGCGGAATCGCTGTTTCGCCTGATAGATCAGTGCATTTGCATGCAAATATGCGAAATTGGCACAGAAACTGCGATTCTGCAAGCACGATCACGATTTATTCGAGCTCATGTCAGATTCGACGATTCTTCGTTTCAGAAGTGTATTTCTGTGCGGAATCGCTGTTTCGCGTGCTAGATCCGTGCATTTGCATGCAACGAAGCGAAATTGGCGCAGAAACTCCGATTCTGCAGGCACGATCACGATTTATTCGATCTTATGTCAGATTCGACGATTCTTCGTTTCAGAAGTGTATTTCTGTACGGAATCCCTGTTTCACGTGATGGATCAGTGGGTTTGCATGCAAATATGCGAAATTGGCACAGAAACTCCGATTCTGCATGCACGATCACGATTTATTCGAGCTTATGTCAGATTCGACGATTCTTCGTTTCAGAAGTGTATTTCTGTGCGGAATCGCTGTTTCGCGTGCTAGATCAGTGCATTTGCATGCAACGAAGCGAAATTGGCGCAGAAACTCCGATTCTGCAAGCACCATCACGATTTATTCGAGCTTATGTCAGATTCGACGATTCTTCGTTTCAGAAGTGTATTTCTGTGCGGAATCGCTGTCTCGCGTGCTAGATCAGTTCATTTGCATGCAACGAAGGGAAATTGGCACAGAAACTTCGATTCGGCAACCACGATCACCATTTATTCGACCTTATGTCAGATTCTACGATTCTTCGTTTCAGAAGTGCATTTCTGTACGGAATCCCTGTTTCACGTGATGGATCAGTGGGTTTGCATGCAAATATGCGAATTTGGTATAGAAACTTCGATTGGGCAAACACGATCACGATTCATTCGATCTTATGTCAGATTCGACGATTCTTCGTTTCAGAAGTGTATTTCTATGCGGAATCGCTGTTTCGCGTGCTAGATCAGTGCATTTGCATGCAACGAAGAGAAATTGGCACAGAAATTCCTATTCGGCAATCACGATCACGATTTATTCGAGCTTATGTCAGATTCGACGATTCTTCGTTTCAGAAAGGTATTTCTGTGCGGAATCGCTATTTCGCGTGCTAGATCAGTGCATTTGCATGCAACGAAGAGAAATTGGCACAGAAACTCTTATGCGGCAAGCACGATCACGATTTATTCGAGCTCATGTCAGATTCGACGATTCTTCGTTTCAGAAGTGTATTTCTGTGCGGAATCGCTGTCTCGCGTGCTGGATCAGTTCATTTGCATGCAACGAAGGGAAAATGGCACAGAAACTTCGATTCGCCAAGCACGATCACGATTCATTCGGGCTTATGTCAGATTCGACGATTCTTCGTCTCAGAAGTGTATTTCTGTGCGGAATCGCTGTTTCGCGTGCTAGATAAGTGCATTTGCATGCAACGAAGCAAAATTCGCACAGAAACTCCGATGCGGCAAGCACGATCAAGATTTATTCGAGCTTATGTCAGATTCGACGATTCTTCGTTTCAGAAGTGTATTTCTGTGCGGAATCGCTGTTTCGCGTGCTAGATCAGTGCATTTGCATGCAACGAAGCGAAATTGCCGCAGAAACTCCGATTCTGCAAGCACGATCACGATTTATTCGAGCTTATGTCAGATTCGACGATTCTTCGTTTCAGAAGTGTATTTCAGTGCGGAATCGCTGTCTCGGGTGCTAGATCAGTTCATTTGCATGCAACGAAGGGAAATTGGCACAGAAACTTCGATTCGGCAACCACGATCACCATTTATTCGACCTTATGTCAGATTCGACGATTCTTCGTTTCAGAAGTGTATTTCTGTGCGGAATCGCTGTCTCGCGTGCTGGATCAGTTCATTTGCATGCAACGAAGGGAAAATAGCACAGAAACTTCGATTCGGCAACCACGATCACCATTTATTCGACCTTATGTCAGATTCGACGATTCTTCGTTTCAGAAGTGTATTTCTGTGCGGAATCGCTGTCTCGCGTGCTGGATCAGTTCATTTGCATGCAACGAAGGGAAAATAGCACAGAAACTTCGATTCGCCAAGCACGATCACGATTCATTCGGGCTTATGTCAGATTCGACGATTCTTCGTCTCAGAAGTGTATTTCTGTGCGGAATCGCTGTTTCGCGTGCTAGATAAGTGCATTTGCATGCAACGAAGCAAAATTCGCACAGAAACTCCGATGCGGCAAGCACGATCAAGATTTATTCGAGCTTATGTCAGATTCGACGATTCTTCGTTTCAGAAGTGTATTTCTGTGCGGAATCGCTGTTTCGCGTGCTAGATCAGTGCATTTGCATGCAACGAAGCGAAATTGCCGCAGAAACTCCGATTCTGCAAGCACGATCACGATTTATTCGAGCTTATGTCAGATTCGACGATTCTTCGTTTCAGAAGTGTATTTCAGTGCGGAATCGCTGTCTCGGGTGCTAGATCAGTTCATTTGCATGCAACGAAGGGAAATTGGCACAGAAACTGTGACTCGCCAAGCGCGATCACGATTCATTCGGGCTTATGTCAGATTCGACTATTCTCCGTTTCAGAAGTGTATTTCTGTACGGAATCCATGTTTCACGTGATGGATCAGTGGGTTTGCATGCAAATATGCGAAATTGGCACAGAAACTCCGATTCTGCATGCACGATCACGATTTATTCGAGCTTATGTCAGATTCGACGATTCTTCGTTTCAGAAGTGTATTTCTGTGCGGAATCGCTGTTTCGCGTGCTAGATCAGTTCATTTGCATGCAACGAAGGGAAATTGGCACAGAAACTTCGATTCGGCAACCACGATCACCATTTATTCGACCTTATGTCAGATTCGACGATTCTTCGTTTCAGAAGTGTATTTCTGTGCGGAATCGCTGTCCCGCGTGCTGGATCAGTTCATTTGCATGCAACGAAGGGAAAATGGCACAGAAACTTCGATTCGCCAAGCACGATCACGATTCATTCGGGCTTATGTCAGATTCGACGATTCTTCGTCTCAGAAGTGTATTTCTGTGCGGAATCGCTGTTTCCCGTGCTAGATCAGTGCATTTGCATGCAACGAAGCAAAATTCGCACAGAAACTCCGATGCGGCAAGCACGATCAAGATTTATTCGAGCTTATGTCAGATTCGACGATTCTTCGTTTCAGAAGTGCATTTCTGTGCGGAATCTCTGTTTCGCGTGCTAGATCAGTGCATTTGCATGCAACGAAGCGAAATTGGCGTAGAAACTCCGATTCTGCAAGCACGATCACGATTTATTGGAGCTTATGTCAGATTCGACGATTCTTCGTTTCAGAAGTGTATTTCTGTGCGGAATCGCTGTCTCGCGTGCTAGATCAGTGCATTTGCATGCAACGAAGCGAAGTTGGCGCAGAAACCCCGATTCTGCAAGCACGATCACGATTTATTCGGGCTTATGTCAGATTCGACGATTCTTCGTTTCAGAAGTGTATTTCTGTGCGGAATCGCTGTTTCGCCTGATAGATCAGTGCATTTGCATGCAAATATGCGAAATTGGCACAGAAACTGCGATTCTGCAAGCACGATCACGATTTATTCGAGCTCATGTCAGATTCGACGATTCTTCGTTTCAGAAGTGTATTTCTGTGCGGAATCGCTGTTTCGCCTGATAGATCAGTGCATTTGCATGCAAATATGCGAAATTGGCACAGAAACTGCGATTCTGCAAGCACGATCACGATTTATTCGAGCTCATGTCAGATTCGACGATTCTTCGTTTCAGAAGTGTATTTCTGTGCGGAATCGCTGTTTCGCGTGCTAGATCCGTGCATTTGCATGCAACGAAGCGAAATTGGCGCAGAAACTCCGATTCTGCAGGCACGATCACGATTTATTCGATCTTATGTCAGATTCGACGATTCTTCGTTTCAGAAGTGTATTTCTGTACGGAATCCCTGTTTCACGTGATGGATCAGTGGGTTTGCATGCAAATATGCGAAATTGGCACAGAAACTCCGATTCTGCATGCACGATCACGATTTATTCGAGCTTATGTCAGATTCGACGATTCTTCGTTTCAGAAGTGTATTTCTGTGCGGAATCGCTGTTTCGCGTGCTAGATCAGTGCATTTGCATGCAACGAAGCGAAATTGGCGCAGAAACTCCGATTCTGCAAGCACCATCACGATTTATTCGAGCTTATGTCAGATTCGACGATTCTTCGTTTCAGAAGTGTATTTCTGTGCGGAATCGCTGTCTCGCGTGCTAGATCAGTTCATTTGCATGCAACGAAGGGAAATTGGCACAGAAACTTCGATTCGGCAACCACGATCACCATTTATTCGACCTTATGTCAGATTCGACGATTCTTCGTTTCAGAAGTGCATTTCTGTACGGAATCCCTGTTTCACGTGATGGATCAGTGGGTTTGCATGCAAATATGCGAATTTGGTATAGAAACTTCGATTGGGCAAACACGATCACGATTCATTCGATCTTATGTCAGATTCGACGATTCTTCGTTTCAGAAGTGTATTTCTATGCGGAATCGCTGTTTCGCGTGCTAGATCAGTGCATTTGCATGCAACGAAGAGAAATTGGCACAGAAATTCCTATTCGGCAATCACGATCACGATTTATTCGAGCTTATGTCAGATTCGACGATTCTTCGTTTCAGAAAGGTATTTCTGTGCGGAATCGCTATTTCGCGTGCTAGATCAGTGCATTTGCATGCAACGAAGAGAAATTGGCACAGAAACTCTTATGCGGCAAGCACGATCACGATTTATTCGAGCTCATGTCAGATTCGACGATTCTTCGTTTCAGAAGTGTATTTCTGTGCGGAATCGCTGTTTCGCCTGATAGATCAGTGCATTTGCATGCAAATATGCGAAATTGGCACAGAAACTGCGATTCTGCAAGCACGATCACGATTTATTCGAGCTCATGTCAGATTCGACGATTCTTCGTTTCAGAAGTGTATTTCTGTGCGGAATCGCTGTTTCGCGTGCTAGATCCGTGCATTTGCATGCAACGAAGCGAAATTGGCGCAGAAACTCCGATTCTGCAGGCACGATCACGATTTATTCGATCTTATGTCAGATTCGACGATTCTTCGTTTCAGAAGTGTATTTCTGTACGGAATCCCTGTTTCACGTGATGGATCAGTGGGTTTGCATGCAAATATGCGAAATTGGCACAGAAACTCCGATTCTGCATGCACGATCACGATTTATTCGAGCTTATGTCAGATTCGACGATTCTTCGTTTCAGAAGTGTATTTCTGTGCGGAATCGCTGTTTCGCGTGCTAGATCAGTGCATTTGCATGCAACGAAGCGAAATTGGCGCAGAAACTCCCATTCTGCAAGCACGATCACGATTTATTCGAGCTTATGTCAGATTCGACGATTCTTCGTTTCAGAAGTGTATTTCTGTGCGGAATCGCTGTCTCGCGTGCTAGATCAGTTCATTTGCACGCAACGAAGGGAAATTGGCACAGAAACTTCGATTCGGCAACCACGATCACCATTTATTCGACCTTATGTCAGATTCGACGATTCTTCGTTTCAGAAGTGTATTTCTGTGCGGAATCGCTGTTTCGCGTGCTAGATCAGTGCATTTGCATGCAACGAAGCGAAATTGCCGCAGAAACTCCGATTCTGCAAGCACGATCACGATTTATTCGAGCTTATGTCAGATTCGACGATTCTTCGTTTCAGAAGTGTATTTCAGTGCGGAATCGCTGTCTCGGGTGCTAGATCAGTTCATTTGCATGCAACGAAGGGAAATTGGCACAGAAACTGTGACTCGCCAAGCGCGATCACGATTCATTCGGGCTTATGTCAGATTCGACTATTCTTCGTTTCAGAAGTGTATTTCTGTACGGAATCCATGTTTCACGTGATGGATCAGTGGGTTTGCATGCAAATATGCGAATTTGGTATAGAAACTTCGATTGGGCAAACACGATCACGATTCATTCGATCTTATGTCAGATTCGACGATTCTTCGTTTCAGAAGTGTATTTCTATGCGGAATCGCTGTTTCGCGTGCTAGATCAGTGCATTTGCATGCAACGAAGAGAAATTGGCACAGAAATTCCTATTCGGCAATCACGATCACGATTTATTCGAGCTTATGTCAGATTCGACGATTCTTCGTTTCAGAAAGGTATTTCTGTGCGGAATCGCTATTTCGCGTGCTAGATCAGTGCATTTGCATGCAACGAAGAGAAATTGGTACAGAAACTCCGATGCGGCAAGCACGATCACGATTTATTCGAGCTCATGTCAGATTCGACGATTCTTCGTTTCAGAAGTGTATTTCTGTGCGGAATCGCTGTTTCGCCTGATAGATCAGTGCATTTGCATGCAAATATGCGAAATTGGCACAGAAACTGCGATTCTGCAAGCACGATCACGATTTATTCGATCTTATGTCAGATTCGACGATTCTTCGGTTCAGAAGTGTATTTCTGTGCGGAATCGCTGTCTCGCGTGCTAGATCAGTGCATTTGCATGCAACGAAGCGAAGTTGGCGCAGAAACCCCGATTCTGCAAGCACGATCACGATTTATTCGGGCTTATGTCAGATTCGACGATTCTTCGTTTCAGAAGTGTATTTCTGTGCGGAATCGCTGTTTCGCCTGATAGATCAGTGCATTTGCATGCAAATATGCGAAATTGGCACAGAAACTGCGATTCTGCAAGCACGATCACGATTTATTCGAGCTCATGTCAGATTCGACGATTCTTCGTTTCAGAAGTGTATTTCTGTGCGGAATCGCTGTTTCGCCTGATAGATCAGTGCATTTGCATGCAAATATGCGAAATTGGCACAGAAACTGCGATTCTGCAAGCACGATCACGATTTATTCGAGCTCATGTCAGATTCGACGATTCTTCGTTTCAGAAGTGTATTTCTGTGCGGAATCGCTGTTTCGCGTGCTAGATCCGTGCATTTGCATGCAACGAAGCGAAATTGGCGCAGAAACTCCGATTCTGCAGGCACGATCACGATTTATTCGATCTTATGTCAGATTCGACGATTCTTCGTTTCAGAAGTGTATTTCTGTACGGAATCCCTGTTTCACGTGATGGATCAGTGGGTTTGCATGCAAATATGCGAAATTGGCACAGAAACTCCGATTATGCATGCACGATCACGATTTATTCGAGCTTATGTCAGATTCGACGATTCTTCGTTTCAGAAGTGTATTTCTGTGCGGAATCGCTGTTTCGCGTGCTAGATCAGTGCATTTGCATGCAACGAAGCGAAATTGGCGCAGAAACTCCGATTCTGCAAGCACGATCACGATTTATTCGAGCTTATGTCAGATTCGACGATTCTTCGTTTCAGAAGTGTATTTCTGTGCGGAAACGCTGTCTCGCGTGCTAGATCAGTTCATTTGCACGCAACGAAGGGAAATTGGCACAGAAACTTCGATTCGGCAACCACGATCACCATTTATTCGACCTTATGTCAGATTCGACGATTCTTCGTTTCAGAAGTGTATTTCTGTGCGGAATCGCTGTTTCGCGTGCTAGATCAGTGCATTTGCATGCAACGAAGCGAAATTGCCGCAGAAACTCCGATTCTGCAAGCACGATCACGATTTATTCGAGCTTATGTCAGATTCGACGATTCTTCGTTTCAGATGTGTATTTCAGTGCGGAATCGCTGTCTCGCGTGCTAGATCAGTTCATTTGCATGCAACGAAGCGAAGTTGGCGCAGAAACCCCGATTCTGCAAGCACGATCACGATTTATTCGGGCTTATGTCAGATTCGACGATTCTTCGTTTCAGAAGTGTATTTCTGTGCGGAATCGCTGTTTCGCCTGATAGATCAGTGCATTTGCATGCAAATATGCGAAATTGGCACAGAAACTGCGATTCTGCAAGCACGATCACGATTTATTCGAGCTCATGTCAGATTCGACGATTCTTCGTTTCAGAAGTGTATTTCTGTGCGGAATCGCTGTTTCGCGTGCTAGATCCGTGCATTTGCATGCAACGAAGCGAAATTGGCGCAGAAACTCCGATTCTGCAGGCACGATCACGATTTATTCGATCTTATGTCAGATTCGACGATTCTTCGTTTCAGAAGTGTATTTCTGTACGGAATCCCTGTTTCACGTGATGGATCAGTGGGTTTGCATGCAAATATGCGAAATTGGCACAGAAACTCCGATTCTGCATGCACGATCACGATTTATTCGAGCTTATGTCAGATTCGACGATTCTTCGTTTCAGAAGTGCATTTCTGTGCGGAATCTCTGTTTCGCGTGCTAGATCAGTGCATTTGCATGCAACGAAGCGAAGTTGGCGCAGAAACCCCGATTCTGCAAGCACGATCACGATTTATTCGGGCTTATGTCAGATTCGACGATTCTTCGTTTCAGAAGTGTATTTCTGTGCGGAATCGCTGTTTCGCCTGATAGATCAGTGCATTTGCATGCAAATATGCGAAATTGGCACAGAAACTGCGATTCTGCAAGCACGATCACGATTTATTCGAGCTCATGTCAGATTCGACGATTCTTCGTTTCAGAAGTGTATTTCTGTGCGGAATCGCTGTTTCGCCTGATAGATCAGTGCATTTGCATGCAAATATGCGAAATTGGCACAGAAACTGCGATTCTGCAAGCACGATCACGATTTATTCGAGCTCATGTCAGATTCGACGATTCTTCGTTTCAGAAGTGTATTTCTGTGCGGAATCGCTGTTTCGCGTGCTAGATCCGTGCATTTGCATGCAACGAAGCGAAATTGGCGCAGAAACTCCGATTCTGCAGGCACGATCACGATTTATTCGATCTTATGTCAGATTCGACGATTCTTCGTTTCAGAAGTGTATTTCTGTACGGAATCCCTGTTTCACGTGATGGATCAGTGGGTTTGCATGCAAATATGCGAAATTGGCACAGAAACTCCGATTCTGCATGCACGATCACGATTTATTCGAGCTTATGTCAGATTCGACGATTCTTCGTTTCAGAAGTGTATTTCTGTGCGGAATCGCTGTTTCGCGTGCTAGATCAGTGCATTGCATGCAACGAAGCGAAATTGGCGCAGAAACTCCGATTCTGCAAGCACGATCACGATTTATTCGAGCTTATGTCAGATTCGACGATTCTTCGTTTCAGAAGTGTATTTCTGTGCGGAATCGCTGTCTCGCGTGCTAGATCAGTTCATTTGCATGCAACGAAGGGAAATTGGCACAGAAACTTCGATTCGGCAACCACGATCACCATTTATTCGACCTTATGTCAGATTCGACGATTCTTCGTTTCAGAAGTGCATTTCTGTACGGAATCCCTGTTTCACGTGATGGATCAGTGGGTTTGCATGCAAATATGCGAATTTGGTATAGAAACTTCGATTGGGCAAACACGATCACGATTCATTCGATCTTATGTCAGATTCGACGATTCGTCGTTTCAGAAGTGTATTTCTATGCGGAATCGCTGTTTCGCGTGCTAGATCAGTGCATTTGCATGCAACGAAGAGAAATTGGCACAGAAATTCCTATTCGGCAATCACGATCACGATTTATTCGAGCTTATGTCAGATTCGACGATTCTTCGTTTCAGAAAGGTATTTCTGTGCGAAATCGCTATTTCGCGTGCTAGATCAGTGCATTTGCATGCAACGAAGAGAAATTGGCACAGAAACTCCGATGCGGCAAGCACGATCACGATTTATTCGATCTTATGTCAGATTCGACGATTCTTCGGTTCAGAAGTGTATTTCTGTGCGGAATCGCTGTCTCGCGTGCTAGATCAGTTCATTTGCATGCAACGAAGGGAAATTGGCACAGAAACTTCGATTCGGCAACCACGATCACCATTTATTCGACCTTATGTCAGATTCGACGATTCTTCGTTTCAGAAGTGTATTTCTGTGCGGAATCGCTGTCTCGCGTGCTGGATCAGTTCATTTGCATGCAACGAAGGGAAAATAGCACAGAAACTTCGATTCGCCAAGCACGATCACGATTCATTCGGGCTTATGTCAGATTCGACGATTCTTCGTCTCAGAAGTGTATTTCTGTGCGGAATCGCTGTTTCGCGTGCTAGATAAGTGCATTTGCATGCAACGAAGCAAAATTCGCACAGAAACTCCGATGCGGCAAGCACGATCAAGATTTATTCGAGCTTATGTCAGATTCGACGATTCTTCGTTTCAGAAGTGTATTTCTGTGCGGAATCGCTGTTTCGCGTGCTAGATCAGTGCATTTGCATGCAACGAAGCGAAATTGCCGCAGAAACTCCGATTCTGCAAGCACGATCACGATTTATTCGAGCTTATGTCAGATTCGACGATTCTTCGTTTCAGAAGTGTATTTCAGTGCGGAATCGCTGTCTCGGGTGCTAGATCAGTTCATTTGCATGCAACGAAGGGAAATTGGCACAGAAACTGTGACTCGCCAAGCGCGATCACGATTCATTCGGGCTTATGTCAGATTCGACTATTCTCCGTTTCAGAAGTGTATTTCTGTACGGAATCCATGTTTCACGTGATGGATCAGTGGGTTTGCATGCAAATATGCGAAATTGGCACAGAAACTCCGATTCTGCATGCACGATCACGATTTATTCGAGCTTATGTCAGATTCGACGATTCTTCGTTTCAGAAGTGTATTTCTGTGCGGAATCGCTGTTTCGCGTGCTAGATCAGTTCATTTGCATGCAACGAAGGGAAATTGGCACAGAAACTTCGATTCGGCAACCACGATCACCATTTATTCGACCTTATGTCAGATTCGACGATTCTTCGTTTCAGAAGTGTATTTCTGTGCGGAATCGCTGTCCCGCGTGCTGGATCAGTTCATTTGCATGCAACGAAGGGAAAATGGCACAGAAACTTCGATTCGCCAAGCACGATCACGATTCATTCGGCTTATGTCAGATTCGACGATTCTTCGTCTCAGAAGTGTATTTCTGTGCGGAATCGCTGTTTCCCGTGCTAGATCAGTGCATTTGCATGCAACGAAGCAAAATTCGCACAGAAACTCCGATGCGGCAAGCACGATCAAGATTTATTCGAGCTTATGTCAGATTCGACGATTCTTCGTTTCAGAAGTGCATTTCTGTGCGGAATCTCTGTTTCGCGTGCTAGATCAGTGCATTTGCATGCAACGAAGCGAAATTGGCGTAGAAACTCCGATTCTGCAAGCACGATCACGATTTATTGGAGCTTATGTCAGATTCGACGATTCTTCGTTTCAGAAGTGTATTTCTGTGCGGAATCGCTGTCTCGCGTGCTAGATCAGTGCATTTGCATGCAACGAAGCGAAGTTGGCGCAGAAACCCCGATTCTGCAAGCACGATCACGATTTATTCGGGCTTATGTCAGATTCGACGATTCTTCGTTTCAGAAGTGTATTTCTGTGCGGAATCGCTGTTTCGCCTGATAGATCAGTGCATTTGCATGCAAATATGCGAAATTGGCACAGAAACTGCGATTCTGCAAGCACGATCACGATTTATTCGAGCTCATGTCAGATTCGACGATTCTTCGTTTCAGAAGTGTATTTCTGTGCGGAATCGCTGTTTCGCCTGATAGATCAGTGCATTTGCATGCAAATATGCGAAATTGGCACAGAAACTGCGATTCTGCAAGCACGATCACGATTTATTCGATCTTATGTCAGATTCGACGATTCTTCGGTTCAGAAGTGTATTTCTGTGCGGAATCGCTGTCTCGCGTGCTAGATCAGTGCATTTGCATGCAACGAAGCGAAGTTGGCGCAGAAACCCCGATTCTGCAAGCACGATCACGATTTATTCGGGCTTATGTCAGATTCGACGATTCTTCGTTTCAGAAGTGTATTTCTGTGCGGAATCGCTGTTTCGCCTGATAGATCAGTGCATTTGCATGCAAATATGCGAAATTGGCACAGAAACTGCGATTCTGCAAGCACGATCACGATTTATTCGAGCTCATGTCAGATTCGACGATTCTTCGTTTCAGAAGTGTATTTCTGTGCGGAATCGCTGTTTCGCCTGATAGATCAGTGCATTTGCATGCAAATATGCGAAATTGGCACAGAAACTGCGATTCTGCAAGCACGATCACGATTTATTCGAGCTCATGTCAGATTCGACGATTCTTCGTTTCAGAAGTGTATTTCTGTGCGGAATCGCTGTTTCGCGTGCTAGATCCGTGCATTTGCATGCAACGAAGCGAAATTGGCGCAGAAACTCCGATTCTGCAGGCACGATCACGATTTATTCGATCTTATGTCAGATTCGACGATTCTTCGTTTCAGAAGTGTATTTCTGTACGGAATCCCTGTTTCACGTGATGGATCAGTGGGTTTGCATGCAAATATGCGAAATTGGCACAGAAACTCCGATTATGCATGCACGATCACGATTTATTCGAGCTTATGTCAGATTCGACGATTCTTCGTTTCAGAAGTGTATTTCTGTGCGGAATCGCTGTTTCGCGTGCTAGATCAGTGCATTTGCATGCAACGAAGCGAAATTGGCGCAGAAACTCCGATTCTGCAAGCACGATCACGATTTATTCGAGCTTATGTCAGATTCGACGATTCTTCGTTTCAGAAGTGTATTTCTGTGCGGAAACGCTGTCTCGCGTGCTAGATCAGTTCATTTGCACGCAACGAAGGGAAATTGGCACAGAAACTTCGATTCGGCAACCACGATCACCATTTATTCGACCTTATGTCAGATTCGACGATTCTTCGTTTCAGAAGTGTATTTCTGTGCGGAATCGCTGTTTCGCGTGCTAGATCAGTGCATTTGCATGCAACGAAGCGAAATTGCCGCAGAAACTCCGATTCTGCAAGCACGATCACGATTTATTCGAGCTTATGTCAGATTCGACGATTCTTCGTTTCAGAAGTGTATTTCAGTGCGGAATCGCTGTCTCGCGTGCTAGATCAGTTCATTTGCATGCAACGAAGCGAAGTTGGCGCAGAAACCCCGATTCTGCAAGCACGATCACGATTTATTCGGGCTTATGTCAGATTCGACGATTCTTCGTTTCAGAAGTGTATTTCTGTGCGGAATCGCTGTTTCGCCTGATAGATCAGTGCATTTGCATGCAAATATGCGAAATTGGCACAGAAACTGCGATTCTGCAAGCACGATCACGATTTATTCGAGCTCATGTCAGATTCGACGATTCTTCGTTTCAGAAGTGTATTTCTGTGCGGAATCGCTGTTTCGCGTGCTAGATCCGTGCATTTGCATGCAACGAAGCGAAATTGGCGCAGAAACTCCGATTCTGCAGGCACGATCACGATTTATTCGATCTTATGTCAGATTCGACGATTCTTCGTTTCAGAAGTGTATTTCTGTACGGAATCCCTGTTTCACGTGATGGATCAGTGGGTTTGCATGCAAATATGCGAAATTGGCACAGAAACTCCGATTCTGCATGCACGATCACGATTTATTCGAGCTTATGTCAGATTCGACGATTCTTCGTTTCAGAAGTGCATTTCTGTGCGGAATCTCTGTTTCGCGTGCTAGATCAGTGCATTTGCATGCAACGAAGCGAAGTTGGCGCAGAAACCCCGATTCTGCAAGCACGATCACGATTTATTCGGGCTTATGTCAGATTCGACGATTCTTCGTTTCAGAAGTGTATTTCTGTGCGGAATCGCTGTTTCGCCTGATAGATCAGTGCATTTGCATGCAAATATGCGAAATTGGCACAGAAACTGCGATTCTGCAAGCACGATCACGATTTATTCGAGCTCATGTCAGATTCGACGATTCTTCGTTTCAGAAGTGTATTTCTGTGCGGAATCGCTGTTTCGCCTGATAGATCAGTGCATTTGCATGCAAATATGCGAAATTGGCACAGAAACTGCGATTCTGCAAGCACGATCACGATTTATTCGAGCTCATGTCAGATTCGACGATTCTTCGTTTCAGAAGTGTATTTCTGTGCGGAATCGCTGTTTCGCGTGCTAGATCCGTGCATTTGCATGCAACGAAGCGAAATTGGCGCAGAAACTCCGATTCTGCAGGCACGATCACGATTTATTCGATCTTATGTCAGATTCGACGATTCTTCGTTTCAGAAGTGTATTTCTGTACGGAATCCCTGTTTCACGTGATGGATCAGTGGGTTTGCATGCAAATATGCGAAATTGGCACAGAAACTCCGATTCTGCATGCACGATCACGATTTATTCGAGCTTATGTCAGATTCGACGATTCTTCGTTCAGAAGTGTATTTCTGTGCGGAATCGCTGTTTCGCGTGCTAGATCAGTGCATTTGCATGCAACGAAGCGAAATTGGCGCAGAAACTCCGATTCTGCAAGCACGATCACGATTTATTCGAGCTTATGTCAGATTCGACGATTCTTCGTTTCAGAAGTGTATTTCTGTGCGGAATCGCTGTCTCGCGTGCTAGATCAGTTCATTTGCATGCAACGAAGGGAAATTGGCACAGAAACTTCGATTCGGCAACCACGATCACCATTTATTCGACCTTATGTCAGATTCGACGATTCTTCGTTTCAGAAGTGCATTTCTGTACGGAATCCCTGTTTCACGTGATGGATCAGTGGGTTTGCATGCAAATATGCGAATTTGGTATAGAAACTTCGATTGGGCAAACACGATCACGATTCATTCGATCTTATGTCAGATTCGACGATTCGTCGTTTCAGAAGTGTATTTCTATGCGGAATCGCTGTTTCGCGTGCTAGATCAGTGCATTTGCATGCAACAAAGAGAAATTGGCACAGAAATTCCTATTCGGCAATCACGATCACGATTTATTCGAGCTTATGTCAGATTCGACGATTCTTCGTTTCAGAAAGGTATTTCTGTGCGGAATCGCTATTTCGCGTGCTAGATCAGTGCATTTGCATGCAACGAAGAGAAATTGGCACAGAAACTCCGATGCGGCAAGCACGATCACGATTTATTCGAGCTCATGTCAGATTCGACGATTCTTCGTTTCAGAAGTGTATTTCTGTGCGGAATCGCTGTTTCGCCTGATAGATCAGTGCATTTGCATGCAAATATGCGAAATTGGCACAGAAACTGCGATTCTGCAAGCACGATCACGATTTATTCGATCTTATGTCAGATTCGACGATTCTTCGGTTCAGAAGTGTATTTCTGTGCGGAATCGCTGTCTCGCGTGCTAGATCAGTTCATTTGCATGCAACGAAGGGAAATTGGCACAGAAACTTCGATTCGGCAACCACGATCACCATTTATTCGACCTTATGTCAGATTCGACGATTCTTCGTTTCAGAAGTGTATTTCTGTGCGGAATCGCTGTCTCGCGTGCTGGATCAGTTCATTTGCATGCAACGAAGGGAAAATAGCACAGAAACTTCGATTCGCCAAGCACGATCACGATTCATTCGGGCTTATGTCAGATTCGACGATTCTTCGTCTCAGAAGTGTATTTCTGTGCGGAATCGCTGTTTCGCGTGCTAGATAAGTGCATTTGCATGCAACGAAGCAAAATTCGCACAGAAACTCCGATGCGGCAAGCACGATCAAGATTTATTCGAGCTTATGTCAGATTCGACGATTCTTCGTTTCAGAAGTGTATTTCTGTGCGGAATCGCTGTTTCGCGTGCTAGATCAGTGCATTTGCATGCAACGAAGCGAAATTGCCGCAGAAACTCCGATTCTGCAAGCACGATCACGATTTATTCGAGCTTATGTCAGATTCGACGATTCTTCGTTTCAGAAGTGTATTTCAGTGCGGAATCGCTGTCTCGGGTGCTAGATCAGTTCATTTGCATGCAACGAAGGAAATTGGCACAGAAACTGTGACTCGCCAAGCGCGATCACGATTCATTCGGGCTTATGTCAGATTCGACTATTCTCCGTTTCAGAAGTGTATTTCTGTACGGAATCCATGTTTCACGTGATGGATCAGTGGGTTTGCATGCAAATATGCGAAATTGGCACAGAAACTCCGATTCTGCATGCACGATCACGATTTATTCGAGCTTATGTCAGATTCGACGATTCTTCGTTTCAGAAGTGTATTTCTGTGCGGAATCGCTGTTTCGCGTGCTAGATCAGTTCATTTGCATGCAACGAAGGGAAATTGGCACAGAAACTTCGATTCCGCAACCACGATCACCATTTATTCGACCTTATGTCAGATTCGACGATTCTTCGTTTCAGAAGTGTATTTCTGTGCGGAATCGCTGTCCCGCGTGCTGGATCAGTTCATTTGCATGCAACGAAGGGAAAATGGCACAGAAACTTCGATTCGCCAAGCACGATCACGATTCATTCGGGCTTATGTCAGATTCGACGATTCTTCGTCTCAGAAGTGTATTTCTGTGCGGAATCGCTGTTTCCCGTGCTAGATCAGTGCATTTGCATGCAACGAAGCAAAATTCGCACAGAAACTCCGATGCGGCAAGCACGATCAAGATTTATTCGAGCTTATGTCAGATTCGACGATTCTTCGTTTCAGAAGTGCATTTCTGTGCGGAATCTCTGTTTCGCGTGCTAGATCAGTGCATTTGCATGCAACGAAGCGAAATTGGCGTAGAAACTCCGATTCTGCAAGCACGATCACGATTTATTGGAGCTTATGTCAGATTCGACGATTCTTCGTTTCAGAAGTGTATTTCTGTGCGGAATCGCTGTCTCGCGTGCTAGATCAGTGCATTTGCATGCAACGAAGCGAAGTTGGCGCAGAAACCCCGATTCTGCAAGCACGATCACGATTTATTCGGGCTTATGTCAGATTCGACGATTCTTCGTTTCAGAAGTGTATTTCTGTGCGGAATCGCTGTTTCGCCTGATAGATCAGTGCATTTGCATGCAAATATGCGAAATTGGCACAGAAACTGCGATTCTGCAAGCACGATCACGATTTATTCGAGCTCATGTCAGATTCGACGATTCTTCGTTTCAGAAGTGTATTTCTGTGCGGAATCGCTGTTTCGCCTGATAGATCAGTGCATTTGCATGCAAATATGCGAAATTGGCACAGAAACTGCGATTCTGCAAGCACGATCACGATTTATTCGAGCTCATGTCAGATTCGACGATTCTTCGTTTCAGAAGTGTATTTCTGTGCGGAATCGCTGTTTCGCGTGCTAGATCCGTGCATTTGCATGCAACGAAGCGAAATTGGCGCAGAAACTCCGATTCTGCAGGCACGATCACGATTTATTCGATCTTATGTCAGATTCGACGATTCTTCGTTTCAGAAGTGTATTTCTGTACGGAATCCCTGTTTCACGTGATGGATCAGTGGGTTTGCATGCAAATATGCGAAATTGGCACAGAAACTCCGATTCTGCATGCACGATCACGATTTATTCGAGCTTATGTCAGATTCGACGATTCTTCGTTTCAGAAGTGTATTTCTGTGCGGAATCGCTGTTTCGCGTGCTAGATCAGTGCATTTGCATGCAACGAAGCGAAATTGGCGCAGAAACTCCGATTCTGCAAGCACCATCACGATTTATTCGAGCTTATGTCAGATTCGACGATTCTTCGTTTCAGAAGTGTATTTCTGTGCGGAATCGCTGTCTCGCGTGCTAGATCAGTTCATTTGCATGCAACGAAGGGAAATTGGCACAGAAACTTCGATTCGGCAACCACGATCACCATTTATTCGACCTTATGTCAGATTCGACGATTCTTCGTTTCAGAAGTGCATTTCTGTACGGAATCCCTGTTTCACGTGATGGATCAGTGGGTTTGCATGCAAATATGCGAATTTGGTATAGAAACTTCGATTGGGCAAACACGATCACGATTCATTCGATCTTATGTCAGATTCGACGATTCTTCGTTTCAGAAGTGTATTTCTATGCGGAATCGCTGTTTCGCGTGCTAGATCAGTGCATTTGCATGCAACGAAGAGAAATTGGCACAGAAATTCCTATTCGGCAATCACGATCACGATTTATTCGAGCTTATGTCAGATTCGACGATTCTTCGTTTCAGAAAGGTATTTCTGTGCGGAATCGCTATTTCGCGTGCTAGATCAGTGCATTTGCATGCAACGAAGAGAAATTGGCACAGAAACTCTTATGCGGCAAGCACGATCACGATTTATTCGAGCTCATGTCAGATTCGACGATTCTTCGTTTCAGAAGTGTATTTCTGTGCGGAATCGCTGTCTCGCGTGCTGGATCAGTTCATTTGCATGCAACGAAGGGAAAATGGCACAGAAACTTCGATTCGCCAAGCACGATCACGATTCATTCGGGCTTATTCAGATTCGACGATTCTTCGTCTCAGAAGTGTATTTCTGTGCGGAATCGCTGTTTCGCGTGCTAGATAAGTGCATTTGCATGCAACGAAGCAAAATTCGCACAGAAACTCCGATGCGGCAAGCACGATCAAGATTTATTCGAGCTTATGTCAGATTCGACGATTCTTCGTTTCAGAAGTGTATTTCTGTGCGGAATCGCTGTTTCGCGTGCTAGATCAGTGCATTTGCATGCAACGAAGCGAAATTGCCGCAGAAACTCCGATTCTGCAAGCACGATCACGATTTATTCGAGCTTATGTCAGATTCGACGATTCTTCGTTTCAGAAGTGTATTTCAGTGCGGAATCGCTGTCTCGGGTGCTAGATCAGTTCATTTGCATGCAACGAAGGGAAATTGGCACAGAAACTTCGATTCGGCAACCACGATCACCATTTATTCGACCTTATGTCAGATTCGACGATTCTTCGTTTCAGAAGTGTATTTCTGTGCGGAATCGCTGTCTCGCGTGCTGGATCAGTTCATTTGCATGCAACGAAGGGGAAAATAGCACAGAAACTTCGATTCGGCAACCACGATCACCATTTATTCGACCTTATGTCAGATTCGACGATTCTTCGTTTCAGAAGTGTATTTCTGTGCGGAATCGCTGTCTCGCGTGCTGGATCAGTTCATTTGCATGCAACGAAGGGAAAATAGCACAGAAACTTCGATTCGCCAAGCACGATCACGATTCATTCGGGCTTATGTCAGATTCGACGATTCTTCGTCTCAGAAGTGTATTTCTGTGCGGAATCGCTGTTTCGCGTGCTAGATAAGTGCATTTGCATGCAACGAAGCAAAATTCGCACAGAAACTCCGATGCGGCAAGCACGATCAAGATTTATTCGAGCTTATGTCAGATTCGACGATTCTTCGTTTCAGAAGTGTATTTCTGTGCGGAATCGCTGTTTCGCGTGCTAGATCAGTGCATTTGCATGCAACGAAGCGAAATTGCCGCAGAAACTCCGATTCTGCAAGCACGATCACGATTTATTCGAGCTTATGTCAGATTCGACGATTCTTCGTTTCAGAAGTGTATTTCAGTGCGGAATCGCTGTCTCGGGTGCTAGATCAGTTCATTTGCATGCAACGAAGGGAAATTGGCACAGAAACTGTGACTCGCCAAGCGCGATCACGATTCATTCGGGCTTATGTCAGATTCGACTATTCTCCGTTTCAGAAGTGTATTTCTGTACGGAATCCATGTTTCACGTGATGGATCAGTGGGTTTGCATGCAAATATGCGAAATTGGCACAGAAACTCCGATTCTGCATGCACGATCACGATTTATTCGAGCTTATGTCAGATTCGACGATTCTTCGTTTCAGAAGTGTATTTCTGTGCGGAATCGCTGTTTCGCGTGCTAGATCAGTTCATTTGCATGCAACGAAGGGAAATTGGCACAGAAACTTCGATTCGGCAACCACGATCACCATTTATTCGACCTTATGTCAGATTCGACGATTCTTCGTTTCAGAAGTGTATTTCTGTGCGGAATCGCTGTCCCGCGTGCTGGATCAGTTCATTTGCATGCAACGAAGGGAAAATGGCACAGAAACTTCGATTCGCCAAGCACGATCACGATTCATTCGGGCTTATGTCAGATTCGACGATTCTTCGTCTCAGAAGTGTATTTCTGTGCGGAATCGCTGTTTCCCGTGCTAGATCAGTGCATTTGCATGCAACGAAGCAAAATTCGCACAGAAACTCCGATGCGGCAAGCACGATCAAGATTTATTCGAGCTTATGTCAGATTCGACGATTCTTCGTTTCAGAAGTGCATTTCTGTGCGGAATCTCTGTTTCGCGTGCTAGATCAGTGCATTTGCATGCAACGAAGCGAAATTGGCGTAGAAACTCCGATTCTGCAAGCACGATCACGATTTATTGGAGCTTATGTCAGATTCGACGATTCTTCGTTTCAGAAGTGTATTTCTGTGCGGAATCGCTGTCTCGCGTGCTAGATCAGTGCATTTGCATGCAACGAAGCGAAGTTGGCGCAGAAACCCCGATTCTGCAAGCACGATCACGATTTATTCGGGCTTATGTCAGATTCGACGATTCTTCGTTTCAGAAGTGTATTTCTGTGCGGAATCGCTGTTTCGCCTGATAGATCAGTGCATTTGCATGCAAATATGCGAAATTGGCACAGAAACTGCGATTCTGCAAGCACGATCACGATTTATTCGAGCTTATGTCAGATTCGACGATTCTTCGTTTCAGAAGTGTATTTCTGTGCGGAATCGCTGTTTCGCCTGATAGATCAGTGCATTTGCATGCAAATATGCGAAATTGGCACAGAAACTGCGATTCTGCAAGCACGATCACGATTTATTCGAGCTCATGTCAGATTCGACGATTCTTCGTTTCAGAAGTGTATTTCTGTGCGGAATCGCTGTTTCGCGTGCTAGATCCGTGCATTTGCATGCAACGAAGCGAAATTGGCGCAGAAACTCCGATTCTGCAGGCACGATCACGATTTATTCGATCTTATGTCAGATTCGACGATTCTTCGTTTCAGAAGTGTATTTCTGTACGGAATCCCTGTTTCACGTGATGGATCAGTGGGTTTGCATGCAAATATGCGAAATTGGCACAGAAACTCCGATTCTGCATGCACGATCACGATTTATTCGAGCTTATGTCAGATTCGACGATTCTTCGTTTCAGAAGTGTATTTCTGTGCGGAATCGCTGTTTCGCGTGCTAGATCAGTGCATTTGCATGCAACGAAGCGAAATTGGCGCAGAAACTCCGATTCTGCAAGCACCATCACGATTTATTCGAGCTTATGTCAGATTCGACGATTCTTCGTTTCAGAAGTGTATTTCTGTGCGGAATCGCTGTCTCGCGTGCTAGATCAGTTCATTTGCATGCAACGAAGGGAAATTGGCACAGAAACTTCGATTCGGCAACCACGATCACCATTTATTCGACCTTATGTCAGATTCGACGATTCTTCGTTTCAGAAGTGCATTTCTGTACGGAATCCCTGTTTCACGTGATGGATCAGTGGGTTTGCATGCAAATATGCGAATTTGGTATAGAAACTTCGATTGGGCAAACACGATCACGATTCATTCGATCTTATGTCAGATTCGACGATTCTTCGTTTCAGAAGTGTATTTCTATGCGAAATCGCTGTTTCGCGTGCTAGATCAGTGCATTTGCATGCAACGAAGAGAAATTGGCACAGAAATTCCTATTCGGCAATCACGATCACGATTTATTCGAGCTTATGTCAGATTCGACGATTCTTCGTTTCAGAAAGGTATTTCTGTGCGGAATCGCTATTTCGCGTGCTAGATCAGTGCATTTGCATGCAACGAAGAGAAATTGGCACAGAAACTCTTATGCGGCAAGCACGATCACGATTTATTCGAGCTCATGTCAGATTCGACGATTCTTCGTTTCAGAAGTGTATTTCTGTGCGGAATCGCTGTTTCGCCTGATAGATCAGTGCATTTGCATGCAAATATGCGAAATTGGCACAGAAACTGCGATTCTGCAAGCACGATCACGATTTATTCGATCTTATGTCAGATTCGACGATTCTTCGTTTCAGAAGTGTATTTCTGTGCGGAATCGCTGTCTCGCGTGCTGGATCAGTTCATTTGCATGCAACGAAGGGAAAATGGCACAGAAACTTCGATTCGCCAAGCACGATCACGATTCATTCGGGCTTATGTCAGATTCGACGATTCTTCGTCTCAGAAGTGTATTTCTGTGCGGAATCGCTGTTTCGCGTGCTAGATAAGTGCATTTGCATGCAACGAAGCAAAATTCGCACAGAAACTCCGATGCGGCAAGCACGATCAAGATTTATTCGAGCTTATGTCAGATTCGACGATTCTTCGTTTCAGAAGTGTATTTCTGTGCGGAATCGCTGTTTCGCGTGCTAGATCAGTGCATTTGCATGCAACGAAGCGAAATTGCCGCAGAAACTCCGATTCTGCAAGCACGATCACGATTTATTCGAGCTTATGTCAGATTCGACGATTCTTCGTTTCAGAAGTGTATTTCAGTGCGGAATCGCTGTCTCGGGTGCTAGATCAGTTCATTTGCATGCAACGAAGGGAAATTGGCACAGAAACTGTGACTCGCCAAGCGCGGTCACGATTCATTCGGGCTTATGTCAGATTCGACTATTCTTCGTTTCAGAAGTGTATTTCTGTACGGAATCCATGTTTCACGTGATGGATCAGTGGGTTTGCATGCAAATATGCGAAATTGGCACAGAAACTCCGATTCTGCATGCACGATCACGATTTATTCGAGCTTATGTCAGATTCGACGATTCTTCGTTTCAGAAGTGTATTTCTGTGCGGAATCGCTGTCTCGCGTGCTAGATCAGTTCATTTGCATGCAACGAAGGGAAATTGGCACAGAAATTTCGATTCGGCAACCACGATCACCATTTATTCGACCTTATGTCAGATTCGACGATTCTTCGTTTCAGAAGTGTATTTCTGTGCGGAATCGCTGTCCCGCGTGCTGGATCAGTTCATTTGCATGCAACGAAGGGAAAATGGCACAGAAACTTCGATTCGCCAAGCACGATCACGATTCATTCGGGCTTATGTCAGATTCGACGATTCTTCGTCTCAGAAGTGTATTTCTGTGCGGAATCGCTGTTTCCCGTGCTAGATCAGTGCATTTGCATGCAACGAAGCAAAATTCGCACAGAAACTCCGATGTGGCAAGCACGATCAAGATTTATTCGAGCTTATGTCAGATTCGACGATTCTTCGTTTCAGAAGTGCATTTCTGTGCGGAATCTCTGTTTCGCGTGCTAGATCAGTGCATTTGCATGCAACGAAGCGAAATTGGCGTAGAAACTCCGATTCTGCAAGCACGATCACGATTTATTGGAGCTTATGTCAGATTCGACGATTCTTCGTTTCAGAAGTGTATTTCTGTGCGGAATCGCTGTCTCGCGTGCTAGATCAGTGCATTTGCATGCAACGAAGCGAAGTTGGCGCAGAAACCCCGATTCTGCAAGCACGATCACGATTTATTCGAGCTCATGTCAGATTCGACGATCCTTCGTTTCAGAAGTGTATTTCTGTGCGGAATCGCTGTTTCGCCTGATAGATCAGTGCATTTGCATGCAAATATGCGAAATTGGCACAGAAACTGCGATTCTGCAAGCACGATCACGATTTATTCGAGCTCATGTCAGATTCGACGATTCTTCGTTTCAGAAGTGTATTTCTGTGCGGAATCGCTGTTTCGCGTGCTAGATCCGTGCATTTGCATGCAACGAAGCGAAATTGGCGCAGAAACTCCGATTCTGCAGGCACGATCACGATTTATTCGATCTTATGTCAGATTCGACGATTCTTCGTTTCAGAAGTGTATTTCTGTACGGAATCCCTGTTTCACGTGATGGATCAGTGGGTTTGCATGCAAATATGCGAAATTGGCACAGATACTCCGATTCTGCATGCACGATCACGATTTATTCGAGCTTATGTCAGATTCGACGATTCTTCGTTTCAGAAGTGTATTTCTGTGCGGAATCGCTGTTTCGCGTGCTAGATCAGTGCATTTGCATGCAACGAAGCGAAATTGGCGCAGAAACTCCGATTCTGCAAGCACGATCACGATTTATTCGAGCTTATGTCAGATTCGATGATTCTTCGTTTCAGAAGTGTATTTCTGTGCGGAATCGCTGTCTCGCGTGCTAGATCAGTTCATTTGCATGCAACGAAGGGAAATTGGCACAGAAACTTCGAGTCGGCAACCACGATCACCATTTATTCGACCTTATGTCAGATTCGACGATTCTTCGTTTCAGAAGTGCATTTCTGTACGGAATCCCTGTTTCACGTGATGGATCAGTGGGTTTGCATGCAAATATGCGAATTTGGTATAGAAACTTCGATTGGGCAAACACGATCACGATTCATTCGATCTTATGTCAGATTCGACGATTCTTCGTTTCAGAAGTGTATTTCTATGCGGAATCGCTGTTTCGCGTGCTAGATCAGTGCATTTGCATGCAACGAAGAGAAATTGGCACAGAAATTCCTATTCGGCAATCACGATCACGATTTATTCTAGCTTATGTCAGATTCGACGATTCTTCGTTTCAGAAAGGTATTTCTGTGCGGAATCGCTATTTCGCGTGCTAGATCAGTGCATTTGCATGCAACGAAGAGAAATTGGCACAGAAACTCCGATGCGGCAAGCACGATCACGATTTATTCGAGCTCATGTCAGATTCGACGATTCTTCGTTTCAGAAGTGTATTTCTGTGCGGAATCGCTGTTTCGCCTGATAGATCAGTGCATTTGCATGCAAATATGCGAAATTGGCACAGAAACTGCGATTCTGCAAGCACGATCACGATTTATTCGATCTTATGTCAGATTCGACGATTCTTCGGTTCAGAAGTGTACTTCTGTGCGGAATCGCTGTCACGCGTGCTAGATCAGTTCATTTGCATGCAACGAAGGGAAATTGGCACAGAAACTTCGATTCGGCAACCACGATCACCATTTATTCGACCTTATGTCAGATTCGACGATTCTTCGTTTCAGAAGTGTATTTCTGTGCGGAATCGCTGTCTCGCGTGCTGGATCAGTTCATTTGCATGCAACGAAGGGAAAATGGCACAGAAACTTCGATTCGCCAAGCACGATCACGATTCATTCGGGCTTATGTCAGATTCGACGATTCTTCGTCTCAGAAGTGTATTTCTGTGCGGAATCGCTGTTTCGCGTGCTAGATAAGTGCATTTGCATGCAACGAAGCAAAATTCGCACAGAAACTCCGATGCGGCAAGCACGATCAAGATTTATTCGAGCTTATGTCAGATTCGACGATTCTTCGTTTCAGAAGTGTATTTCTGTGCGGAATCGCTGTTTCGCGTGCTAGATCAGTGCATTTGCATGCAACGAAGCGAAATTGCCGCAGAAACTCCGATTCTGCAAGCACGATCACGATTTATTCGAGCTTATGTCAGATTCGACGATTCTTCGTTTCAGAAGTGTATTTCAGTGCGGAATCGCTGTCTCGGGTGCTAGATCAGTTCATTTGCATGCAACGAAGGGAAATTGTCACAGAAACTGTGACTCGCCAAGCGCGATCACGATTCATTCGGGCTTATGTCAGATTCGACTATTCTTCGTTTCAGAAGTGTATTTCTGTACGGAATCCATGTTTCACGTGATGGATCAGTGGGTTTGCATGCAAATATGCGAAATTGGCACAGAAACTCCGATTCTGCATGCACGATCACGATTTATTCGAGCTTATGTCAGATTCGACGATTCTTCGTTTCAGAAGTGTATTTCTGTGCGGAATCGCTGTCTCGCGTGCTAGATCAGTTCATTTGCATGCAACGAAGGGAAATTGGCACAGAAATTTCGATTCGGCAACCACGATCACCATTTATTCGACCTTATGTCAGATTCGACGATTCTTCGTTTCAGAAGTGTATTTCTGTGCGGAATCGCTGTCCCGCGTGCTGGATCAGTTCATTTGCATGCAACGAAGGGAAATTGGCACAGAAACTTCGATTCGCCAAGCACGATCACGATTCATTCGGGCTTATGTCAGATTCGACGATTCTTCGTCTCAGAAGTGTATTTCTGTGCGGAATCGCTGTTTCCCGTGCTAGATCAGTGCATTTGCATGCAACGAAGCAAAATTCGCACAGAAACTCCGATGCGGCAAGCACGATCAAGATTTATTCGAGCTTATGTCAGATTCGACGATTCTTCGTTTCAGAAGTGCATTTCTGTGCGGAATCTCTGTTTCGCGTGCTAGATCAGTGCATTTGCATGCAACGAAGCGAAATTGGCGTAGAAACTCCGATTCTGCAAGCACGATCACGATTTATTCGAGCTTATGTCAGATTCGACGATTCTTCGTTTCAGAAGTGTATTTCTGTGCGGAATCGCTGTCTCGCGTGCTAGATCAGTTCATTTGCATGCAACGAAGCGAAGTTGGCGCAGAAACCCCGATTCTGCAAGCACGATCACGATTTATTCGGGCTTATGTCAGATTCGACGATTCTTCGTTTCAGAAGTGTATTTCTGTGCGGAATCGCTGTTTCGCCTGATAGATCAGTTCATTTGCATGCAACGAAGGGAAATTGGCACAGAAACTGCGATTCTGCAAGCACGATCATGATTTATTCGAGCTCATGTCAGATTCGACGATTCTTCGTTTCAGAAGTGTATTTCTGTGCGGAATCGCTGTTTCGCCTGATAGATCAGTGCATTTGCATGCAAATATGCGAAATTGGCACAGAAACTGCGATTCTGCAAGCACGATCACGATTTATTCGAGCTCATGTCAGATTCGACGATTCTTCGTTTCAGAAGTGTATTTCTGTGCGGAATCGCTGTTTCGCGTGCTAGATCCGTGCATTTGCATGCAACGAAGCGAAATTGGCGCAGAAACTCCGATTCTGCAGGCACGATCACGATTTATTCGATCTTATGTCAGATTCGACGATTCTTCGTTTCAGAAGTGTATTTCTGTACGGAATCCCTGTTTCACGTGATGGATCAGTGGGTTTGCATGCAAATATGCGAAATTGGCACAGAAACTCCGATTCTGCATGCACGATCACGATTTATTCGAGCTTATGTCAGATTCGACGATTCTTCGTTTCAGAAGTGTATTTCTGTGCGGAATCGCTGTTTCGCATGCTAGATCAGTGCATTTGCATGCAACGAAGCGAAATTGGCGCAGAAACTCCGATTCTGCAAGCACGATCACGATTTATTCGAGCTTATGTCAGATTCGACGATTCTTCGTTTCAGAAGTGTATTTCTGTGCGGAATCGCTGTCTCGCGTGCTAGATCAGTTCATTTGCATGCAACGAAGGGAAATTGGCACAGAAACTTCGATTCGGCAACCACGATCACCATTTATTCGACCTTATGTCAGATTCGACGATTCTTCGTTTCAGAAGTGTATTTCTGTGCGGAATCGCTGTTTCGCGTGCTAGATCAGTGCATTTGCATGCAACGAAGCGAAATTGGCGCAGAAACTCCGATTCTGCAAGCACGATCACGGTTTATTCGATCTTATGTCAGATTCGACGATTCTTCGGTTCAGAAGTGTATTTCTGTGCGGAATCGCTGTCTCGCGTGCTAGATCAGTTCATTTGCATGCAACGAAGGGAAATTGGCACAGAAACTTCGATTCGGCAACCACGATCACCATTTATTCGACCTTATGTCAGATTCGACGATTCTTCGTTTCAGAAGTGTATTTCTGTGCGGAATCGCTGTCTCGCGTGCTGGATCAGTTCATTTGCATGCAACGAAGGGAAAATGGCACAGAAACTTCGATTCGCAAAGAACGATCACGATTCATTCGGGCTTATGTCAGATTCGACGATTCTTCGTTTCAGAAGTGTATTTCTGTGCGGAATCGCTGTTTCGCGTGCTAGATCAGTGCATTTGCATGCAACGAAGCAAAATTCGCACAGAAACTCCGATGCGGCAAGCACGATCAAGATTTATTCGAGCTTATGTCAGATTCGACGATTCTTCGTTTCAGAAGTGCATTTCTGTGCGGAATCTCTGTTTCGCGTGCTAGATCAGTGCATTTGCATGCAACGAAGCGAAATTGGCGTAGAAACTCCGATTCTGCAAGCACGATCACGATTTATTCGAGCTTATGTCAGATTCGACGATTCTTCGTTTCAGAAGTGTATTTCTGTGCGGAATCGCTGTCTCGCGTGCTAGATCAGTGCATTTGCATGCAACGAAGCGAAGTTGGCGCAGAAACCCCGATTCTGCAAGCAGGATCACGATTTATTCGGGCTTATGTCAGATTCGACGATTCTTCGTTTCAGAAGTGTATTTCTGTGCGGAATCGCTGTTTCGCCTGATAGATCAGTGCATTTGCATGCAAATATGCGAAATTGGCACAGAAACTGCGATTCTGCAAGCACGATCACGATTTATTCGAGCTCATGTCAGATTCGACGATTCTTCGTTTCAGAAGTGTATTTCTGTGCGGAATCGCTGTTTCGCCTGATAGATCAGTGCATTTGCATGCAAATATGCGAAATTGGCACAGAAACTGCGATTCTGCAAGCACGATCACGATTTATTCGAGCTCATGTCAGATTCGACGATTCTTCGTTTCAGAAGTGTATTTCTGTGCGGAATCGCTGTTTCGCCTGATAGATCAGTGCATTTGCATGCAAATATGCGAAATTGACACAGAAACTGCGATTCTGCAAGCACGATCACGATTTATTCGAGCTCATGTCAGATTCGACGATTCTTCGTTTCAGAAGTGTATTTCTGTACGGAATCCCTGTTTCACGTGATGGATCAGTGGGTTTGCATGCAAATATGCGAAATTGGCACAGAAACTCCGATTCTGCATGCACGATCACGATTTATTCGAGCTTATGTCAGATTCGACGATTCTTCGTTTCAGAAGTGTATTTCTGTGCGGAATCGCTGTTTCGCGTGCTAGATCAGTGCATTTGCATGCAACGAAGCGAAATTGGCGCAGAAACTCCGATTCTGCAAGCACGATCACGATTTATTCGAGCTTATGTCAGATTCGACGATTCTTCGTTTCAGAAGTGTATTTCTGTGCGGAATCGCTGTCTCGCGTGCTAGATCAGTTCATTTGCATGCAACGAAGGGAAATTGGCACAGAAACTTCGATTCGGCAACCACGATCACCATTTATTCGACCTTATGTCAGATTCGACGATTCTTCGTTTCAGAAGTGCATTTCTGTACGGAATCCCTGTTTCACGTGATGGATCAGTGGGTTTGCATGCAAATATGCGAATTTGGTATAGAAACTTCGATTGGGCAAACACGATCACGATTCATTCGATCTTATGTCAGATTCGACGATTCTTCGTTTCAGAAGTGTATTTCTATGCGGAATCGCTGTTTCGCGTGCTAGATCAGTGCATTTGCATGCAACGAAGAGAAATTGGCACAGAAATTCCTATTCGGCAATCACGATCACGATTTATTCGAGCTTATGTCAGATTCGACGATTCTTCGTTTCAGAAAGGTATTTCTGTGCGGAATCGCTATTTCGCGTGCTAGATCAGTGCATTTGCATGCAACGAAGAGAAATTGGTACAGAAACTCCGATGCGGCAAGCACGATCACGATTTATTCGAGCTCATGTCAGATTCGACGATTCTTCGTTTCAGAAGTGTATTTCTGTGCGGAATCGCTGTTTCGCCTGATAGATCAGTGCATTTGCATGCAAATATGCGAAATTGGCACAGAAACTGCGATTCTGCAAGCACGATCACGATTTATTCGATCTTATGTCAGATTCGACGATTCTTCGGTTCAGAAGTGTATTTCTGTGCGGAATCGCTATCTCGCGTGCTAGATCAGTTCATTTGCATGCAACGAAGGGAAATTGGCACAGAAACTTCGATTCGGCAACCACGATCACCATTTATTCGACCTTATGTCAGATTCGACGATTCTTCGTTTCAGAAGTGTATTTCTGTGCGGAATCGCTGTCTCGCGTGCTGGATCAGTTCATTTGCATGCAACGAAGGGAAAATGGCACAGAAACTTCGATTCGCCAAGCACGATCACGATTCATTCGGGCTTATGTCAGATTCGACGATTCTTCGTCTCAGAAGTGTATTTCTGTGCGGAATCGCTGTTTCGCGTGCTAGATAAGTGCATTTGCATGCAACGAAGCAAAATTCGCACAGAAACTCCGATGCGGCAAGCACGATCAAGATTTATTCGAGCTTATGTCAGATTCGACGATTCTTCGTTTCAGAAGTGTATTTCTGTGCGGAATCGCTGTTTCGCGTGCTAGATCAGTGCATTTGCATGCAACGAAGCGAAATTGCCGCAGAAACTCCGATTCTGCAAGCACGATCACGATTTATTCGAGCTTATGTCAGATTCGACGATTCTTCGTTTCAGAAGTGTATTTCAGTGCGGAATCGCTGTCTCGGGTGCTAGATCAGTTCATTTGCATGCAACGAAGGGAAATTGGCACAGAAACTGTGACTCGCCAAGCGCGATCACGATTCATTCGGGCTTATGTCAGATTCGACTATTCTTCGTTTCAGAAGTGTATTTCTGTACGGAATCCATGTTTCACGTGATGGATCAGTGGGTTTGCATGCAAATATGCGAAATTGGCACAGAAACTCCGATTCTGCATGCACGATCACGATTTATTCGAGCTTATGTCAGATTCGACGATTCTTCGTTTCAGAAGTGTATTTCTGTGCGGAATCGCTGCCTCGCGTGCTAGATCAGTTCATTTGCATGCAACGAAGGGAAATTGGCACAGAAACTTCGATTCGGCAACCACGATCACCATTTATTCGACCTTATGTCAGATTCGACGATTCTTCGTTTCAGAAGTGTATTTCTGTGCGGAATCGCTGTTTCGCGTGCTAGATCAGTGCATTTGCATGCAACGAAGCGAAATTGGCGCAGAAACTCCGATTCTGCAAGCACGATCACGATTTATTCGATCTTATGTCAGATTCGACGATTCTTCGGTTCAGAAGTGTATTTCTGTGCGGAATCGCTGTCCCGCGTGCTGGATCAGTTCATTTGCATGCAACGAAGGGAAAATGGCACAGAAACTTCGATTCGCCAAGCACGATCACGATTCATTCGGGCTTATGTCAGATTCGACTATTCTTCGTCTCAGAAGTGTATTTCTGTGCGGAATCGCTGTTTCGCCTGATAGATCAGTGCATTTGCATGCAAATATGCGAAATTGGCACAGAAACTGCGATTCTGCAAGCACGATCACGATTTATTCGAGCTCATGTCAGATTCGACGATTCTTCGTTTCAGAAGTGTATTTCTGTGCGGAATCGCTGTTTCGCGTGCTAGATCCGTGCATTTGCATGCAACGAAGCGAAATTGGCGCAGAAACTCCGATTCTGCAAGCACGATCACGATTTATTCGAGCTTATGTCAGATTCGACGATTCTTCGTTTCAGAAGTGTATTTCTGTGCGGAATCGCTGTTTCGCGTGCTAGATCAGTGCATTTGCATGCAACGAAGCGAAATTGGCGCAGAAACTCCGATTCTGCAACCACGATCACGATTTATTCGATCTTATGTCAGATTCGACGATTCTTCGGTTCAGAAGTGTATTTCTGTGCGGAATCGCTGTTTCGCCTGATAGATCAGTGCATTTGCATGCAAATATGCGAAATTGGCACAGAAACTGCGATTCTGCAAGCACGATCACGATTTATTCGAGCTCATGTCAGATTCGACGATTCTTCGTTTCAGAAGTGTATTTCTGTGCGGAATCGCTGTTTCGCGTGCTAGATCCGTGCATTTGCATGCAACGAAGCGAAATTGGCGCAGAAACTCCGATTCTGCAAGCACGATCACGATTTATTCGAGCTTATGTCAGATTCGACGATTCTTCGTTTCAGAAGTGTATTTCTGTGCGGAATCGCTGTTTCGCGTGCTAGATCAGTGCATTTGCATGCAACGAAGCGAAATTGGCGCAGAAACTCCGATTCTGCAACCACGATCACGATTTATTCGATCTTATGTCAGATTCGACGATTCTTCGGTTCAGAAGTGTATTTCTGTGCGGAATCGCTGTCTCGCGTGCTAGATCAGTTCATTTGCATGCAACGAAGGGAAATTGGCACAGAAACTTCGATTCGGCAACAACGATCACCATTTATTCGACCTTATGTCAGATTCGACGATTCTTCGTTTCAGAAGTGTATTTCTGTGCGGAATCGCTGTCTCGCGTGCTGGATCAGTTCATTTGCATGCAACGAAGGGAAAATGGCACAGAAACTTCAATTCGCCAAGCACGATCACGATTCATTCGGGCTTATGTCAGATTCGACGATTCTTCGTTTCAGAAGTGTATTTCTGTGCGGAATCGCTGTTTCGCGTGCTAGATCAGTGCATTTGCATGCAACGAAGCAAAATTCGCACAGAAACTCCGATGCGGCAAGCACGATCAAGATTTATTCGAGCTTATGTCAGATTCGACGATTCTTCGTTTCAGAAGTGCATTTCTGTGCGGAATCTCTGTTTCGCGTGCTAGATCAGTGCATTTGCATGCAACGAAGCGAAATTGGCGTAGAAACTCCGATTCTGCAAGCACGATCACGATTTATTCGAGCTTATGTCAGATTCGACGATTCTTCGTTTCAGAAGTGTATTTCTGTGCGGAATCGCTGTCTCCCGTGCTAGATCAGTGCATTTGCATGCAACGAAGCGAAGTTGGCGCAGAAACCCCGATTCTGCAGGCACGATCACGATTTATTCGAGCTCATGTCAGATTCGACGATTCTTCGTTTCAGAAGTGTATTTCTGTGCGGAATCGCTGTTTCGCGTGCTAGATCCGTGCATTTGCATGCAACGAAGCGAAATTGGCGCAGAAACTCCGATTCTGCAGGCACGATCACGATTTATTCGAGCTCATGTCAGATTCGACGATTCTTCGTTTCAGAAGTGTATTTCTGTGCGGAATCGCTGTTTCGCGTGCTAGATCCGTGCATTTGCATGCAACGAAGCGAAATTGGCGCAGAAACTCCGATTCTGCAGGCACGATCACGATTTATTCGGGCTTATGTCAGATTCGACGATTCTTCGTCTCAGAAGTGTATTTCTGTGCGGAATCGCTGTTTCGCGTGCTAGATAAGTGCATTTGCATGCAACGAAGCAAAATTCGCACAGAAACTCCGATGCGGCAAGCACGATCAAGATTTATTCGAGCTTATGTCAGATTCGACGATTCTTCGTTTCAGAAGTGTATTTCTGTGCGGAATCGCTGTTTCGCGTGCTAGATCAGTGCATTTGCATGCAACGAAGCGAAATTGCCGCAGAAACTCCGATTCTGCAAGCACGATCACGATTTATTCGAGCTTATGTCAGATTCGACGATTCTTCGTTTCAGAAGTGTATTTCAGTGCGGAATCGCTGTCTCGGGTGCTAGATCAGTTCATTTGCATGCAACGAAGGGAAATTGGCACAGAAACTGTGACTCGCCAAGCGCGATCACGATTCATTCGGGCTTATGTCAGATTCGACTATTCTTCGTTTCAGAAGTGTATTTCTGTACGGAATCCATGTTTCACGTGATGGATCAGTGGGTTTGCATGCAAATATGCGAAATTGGCACAGAAACTCCGATTCTGCATGCACGATCACGATTTATTCGAGCTTATGTCAGATTCGACGATTCTTCGTTTCAGAAGTGTATTTCTGTGCGGAATCGCTGCCTCGCGTGCTAGATCAGTTCATTTGCATGCAACGAAGGGAAATTGGCACAGAAACTTCGATTCGGCAACCACGATCACCATTTATTCGACCTTATGTCAGATTCGACGATTCTTCGTTTCAGAAGTGTATTTCTGTGCGGAATCGCTGTTTCGCGTGCTAGATCAGTGCATTTGCATGCAACGAAGCGAAATTGGCGCAGAAACTCCGATTCTGCAAGCACGATCACGATTTATTCGATCTTATGTCAGATTCGACGATTCTTCGGTTCAGAAGTGTATTTCTGTGCGGAATCGCTGTCCCGCGTGCTGGATCAGTTCATTTGCATGCAACGAAGGGAAAATGGCACAGAAACTTCGATTCGCCAAGCACGATCACGATTCATTCGGGCTTATGTCAGATTCGACTATTCTTCGTCTCAGAAGTGTATTTCTGTGCGGAATCGCTGTTTCGCCTGATAGATCAGTGCATTTGCATGCAAATATGCGAAATTGGCACAGAAACTGCGATTCTGCAAGCACGATCACGATTTATTCGAGCTCATGTCAGATTCGACGATTCTTCGTTTCAGAAGTGTATTTCTGTGCGGAATCGCTGTTTCGCGTGCTAGATCCGTGCATTTGCATGCAACGAAGCGAAATTGGCTCAGAAACTCCGATTCTGCAAGCACGATCACGATTTATTCGAGCTTATGTCAGATTCGACGATTCTTCGTTTCAGAAGTGTATTTCTGTGCGGAATCGCTGTTTCGCGTGCTAGATCAGTGCATTTGCATGCAACGAAGCGAAATTGGCGCAGAAACTCCGATTCTGCAACCACGATCACGATTTATTCGATCTTATGTCAGATTCGACGATTCTTCGGTTCAGAAGTGTATTTCTGTGCGGAATCGCTGTTTCGCCTGATAGATCAGTGCATTTGCATGCAAATATGCGAAATTGGCACAGAAACTGCGATTCTGCAAGCACGATCACGATTTATTCGAGCTCATGTCAGATTCGACGATTCTTCGTTTCAGAAGTGTATTTCTGTGCGGAATCGCTGTTTCGCGTGCTAGATCCGTGCATTTGCATGCAACGAAGCGAAATTGGCGCAGAAACTCCGATTCTGCAAGCACGATCACGATTTATTCGAGCTTATGTCAGATTCGACGATTCTTCGTTTCAGAAGTGTATTTCTGTGCGGAATCGCTGTTTCGCGTGCTAGATCAGTGCATTTGCATGCAACGAAGCGAAATTGGCGCAGAAACTCCGATTCTGCAACCACGATCACGATTTATTCGATCTTATGTCAGATTCGACGATTCTTCGGTTCAGAAGTGTATTTCTGTGCGGAATCGCTGTCTCGCGTGCTAGATCAGTTCATTTGCATGCAACGAAGGGAAATTGGCACAGAAACTTCGATTCGGCAACAACGATCACCATTTATTCGACCTTATGTCAGATTCGACGATTCTTCGTTTCAGAAGTGTATTTCTGTGCGGAATCGCTGTCTCGCGTGCTGGATCAGTTCATTTGCATGCAACGAAGGGAAAATGGCACAGAAACTTCAATTCGCCAAGCACGATCACGATTCATTCGGGCTTATGTCAGATTCGACGATTCTTCGTTTCAGAAGTGTATTTCTGTGCGGAATCGCTGTTTCGCGTGCTAGATCAGTGCATTTGCATGCAACGAAGCAAAATTCGCACAGAAACTCCGATGCGGCAAGCACGATCAAGATTTATTCGAGCTTATGTCAGATTCGACGATTCTTCGTTTCAGAAGTGCATTTCTGTGCGGAATCTCTGTTTCGCGTGCTAGATCAGTGCATTTGCATGCAACGAAGCGAAATTGGCGTAGAAACTCCGATTCTGCAAGCACGATCACGATTTATTCGAGCTCATGTCAGATTCGACGATTCTTCGTTTCAGAAGTGTATTTCTGTGCGGAATCGCTGTTTCGCCTGATAGATCAGTGCATTTGCATGCAAATATGCGAAATTGGCACAGAAACTGCGATTCTGCAAGCACGATCACGATTTATTCGAGCTCATGTCAGATTCGACGATTCTTCGTTTCAGAAGTGTATTTCTGTGCGGAATCGCTGTTTCGCCTGATAGATCAGTGCATTTGCATGCAAATATGCGAAATTGACACAGAAACTGCGATTCTGCAAGCACGATCACGATTTATTCGAGCTCATGTCAGATTCGACGATTCTTCGTTTCAGAAGTGTATTTCTGTACGGAATCCCTGTTTCACGTGATGGATCAGTGGGTTTGCATGCAAATATGCGAAATTGGCACAGAAACTCCGATTCTGCATGCACGATCACGATTTATTCGAGCTTATGTCAGATTCGACGATTCTTCGTTTCAGAAGTGTATTTCTGTGCGGAATCGCTGTTTCGCGTGCTAGATCAGTGCATTTGCATGCAACGAAGCGAAATTGGCGCAGAAACTCCGATTCTGCAAGCACGATCACGATTTATTCGAGCTTATGTCAGATTCGACGATTCTTCGTTTCAGAAGTGTATTTCTGTGCGGAATCGCTGTCTCGCGTGCTAGATCAGTTCATTTGCATGCAACGAAGGGAAATTGGCACAGAAACTTCGATTCGGCAACCACGATCACCATTTATTCGACCTTATGTCAGATTCGACGATTCTTCGTTTCAGAAGTGCATTTCTGTACGGAATCCCTGTTTCACGTGATGGATCAGTGGGTTTGCATGCAAATATGCGAATTTGGTATAGAAACTTCGATTGGGCAAACACGATCACGATTCATTCGATCTTATGTCAGATTCGACGATTCTTCGTTTCAGAAGTGTATTTCTATGCGGAATCGCTGTTTCGCGTGCTAGATCAGTGCATTTGCATGCAACGAAGAGAAATTGGCACAGAAATTCCTATTCGGCAATCACGATCACGATTTATTCGAGCTTATGTCAGATTCGACGATTCTTCGTTTCAGAAAGGTATTTCTGTGCGGAATCGCTATTTCGCGTGCTAGATCAGTGCATTTGCATGCAACGAAGAGAAATTGGTACAGAAACTCCGATGCGGCAAGCACGATCACGATTTATTCGAGCTCATGTCAGATTCGACGATTCTTCGTTTCAGAAGTGTATTTCTGTGCGGAATCGCTGTTTCGCCTGATAGATCAGTGCATTTGCATGCAAATATGCGAAATTGGCACAGAAACTGCGATTCTGCAAGCACGATCACGATTTATTCGATCTTATGTCAGATTCGACGATTCTTCGGTTCAGAAGTGTATTTCTGTGCGGAATCGCTATCTCGCGTGCTAGATCAGTTCATTTGCATGCAACGAAGGGAAATTGGCACAGAAACTTCGATTCGGCAACCACGATCACCATTTATTCGACCTTATGTCAGATTCGACGATTCTTCGTTTCAGAAGTGTATTTCTGTGCGGAATCGCTGTCTCGCGTGCTGGATCAGTTCATTTGCATGCAACGAAGGGAAAATGGCACAGAAACTTCGATTCGCCAAGCACGATCACGATTCATTCGGGCTTATGTCAGATTCGACGATTCTTCGTCTCAGAAGTGTATTTCTGTGCGGAATCGCTGTTTCGCGTGCTAGATAAGTGCATTTGCATGCAACGAAGCAAAATTCGCACAGAAACTCCGATGCGGCAAGCACGATCAAGATTTATTCGAGCTTATGTCAGATTCGACGATTCTTCGTTTCAGAAGTGTATTTCTGTGCGGAATCGCTGTTTCGCGTGCTAGATCAGTGCATTTGCATGCAACGAAGCGAAATTGCCGCAGAAACTCCGATTCTGCAAGCACGATCACGATTTATTCGAGCTTATGTCAGATTCGACGATTCTTCGTTTCAGAAGTGTATTTCAGTGCGGAATCGCTGTCTCGGGTGCTAGATCAGTTCATTTGCATGCAACGAAGGGAAATTGGCACAGAAACTGTGACTCGCCAAGCGCGATCACGATTCATTCGGGCTTATGTCAGATTCGACGATTCTTCGTTTCAGAAGTGTATTTCTGTGCGGAATCGCTGTTTCGCGTGCTAGATCAGTGCATTTGCATGCAACGAAGCGAAATTGGCGCAGAAACTCCGATTCTGCAAGCACGATCACGATTTATTCGATCTTATGTCAGATTCGACGATTCTTCGGTTCAGAAGTGTATTTCTGTGCGGAATCGCTGTCCCGCGTGCTGGATCAGTTCATTTGCATGCAACGAAGGGAAAATGGCACAGAAACTTCGATTCGCCAAGCACGATCACGATTCATTCGGGCTTATGTCAGATTCGACTATTCTTCGTCTCAGAAGTGTATTTCTGTGCGGAATCGCTGTTTCGCCTGATAGATCAGTGCATTTGCATGCAAATATGCGAAATTGGCACAGAAACTGCGATTCTGCAAGCACGATCACGATTTATTCGAGCTCATGTCAGATTCGACGATTCTTCGTTTCAGAAGTGTATTTCTGTGCGGAATCGCTGTTTCGCGTGCTAGATCCGTGCATTTGCATGCAACGAAGCGAAATTGGCGCAGAAACTCCGATTCTGCAAGCACGATCACGATTTATTCGAGCTTATGTCAGATTCGACGATTCTTCGTTTCAGAAGTGTATTTCTGTGCGGAATCGCTGTTTCGCGTGCTAGATCAGTGCATTTGCATGCAACGAAGCGAAATTGGCGCAGAAACTCCGATTCTGCAACCACGATCACGATTTATTCGATCTTATGTCAGATTCGACGATTCTTCGGTTCAGAAGTGTATTTCTGTGCGGAATCGCTGTTTCGCCTGATAGATCAGTGCATTTGCATGCAAATATGCGAAATTGGCACAGAAACTGCGATTCTGCAAGCACGATCACGATTTATTCGAGCTCATGTCAGATTCGACGATTCTTCGTTTCAGAAGTGTATTTCTGTGCGGAATCGCTGTTTCGCGTGCTAGATCCGTGCATTTGCATGCAACGAAGCGAAATTGGCGCAGAAACTCCGATTCTGCAAGCACGATCACGATTTATTCGAGCTTATGTCAGATTCGACGATTCTTCGTTTCAGAAGTGTATTTCTGTGCGGAATCGCTGTTTCGCGTGCTAGATCAGTGCATTTGCATGCAACGAAGCGAAATTGGCGCAGAAACTCCGATTCTGCAACCACGATCACGATTTATTCGATCTTATGTCAGATTCGACGATTCTTCGGTTCAGAAGTGTATTTCTGTGCGGAATCGCTGTCTCGCGTGCTAGATCAGTTCATTTGCATGCAACGAAGGGAAATTGGCACAGAAACTTCGATTCGGCAACAACGATCACCATTTATTCGACCTTATGTCAGATTCGACGATTCTTCGTTTCAGAAGTGTATTTCTGTGCGGAATCGCTGTCTCGCGTGCTGGATCAGTTCATTTGCATGCAACGAAGGGAAAATGGCACAGAAACTTCAATTCGCCAAGCACGATCACGATTCATTCGGGCTTATGTCAGATTCGACGATTCTTCGTTCAGAAGTGTATTTCTGTGCGGAATCGCTGTTTCGCGTGCTAGATCAGTGCATTTGCATGCAACGAAGCAAAATTCGCACAGAAACTCCGATGCGGCAAGCACGATCAAGATTTATTCGAGCTTATGTCAGATTCGACGATTCTTCGTTTCAGAAGTGCATTTCTGTGCGGAATCTCTGTTTCGCGTGCTAGATCAGTGCATTTGCATGCAACGAAGCGAAATTGGCGTAGAAACTCCGATTCTGCAAGCACGATCACGATTTATTCGAGCTTATGTCAGATTCGACGATTCTTCGTTTCAGAAGTGTATTTCTGTGCGGAATCGCTGTCTCCCGTGCTAGATCAGTGCATTTGCATGCAACGAAGCGAAGTTGGCGCAGAAACCCCGATTCTGCAGGCACGATCACGATTTATTCGAGCTCATGTCAGATTCGACGATTCTTCGTTTCAGAAGTGTATTTCTGTGCGGAATCGCTGTTTCGCGTGCTAGATCCGTGCATTTGCATGCAACGAAGCGAAATTGGCGCAGAAACTCCGATTCTGCAGGCACGATCACGATTTATTCGAGCTCATGTCAGATTCGACGATTCTTCGTTTCAGAAGTGTATTTCTGTGCGGAATCGCTGTTTCGCGTGCTAGATCCGTGCATTTGCATGCAACGAAGCGAAATTGGCGCAGAAACTCCGATTCTGCAGGCACGATCACGATTTATTCGGGCTTATGTCAGATTCGACGATTCTTCGTCTCAGAAGTGTATTTCTGTGCGGAATCGCTGTTTCGCGTGCTAGATAAGTGCATTTGCATGCAACGAAGCAAAATTCGCACAGAAACTCCGATGCGGCAAGCACGATCAAGATTTATTCGAGCTTATGTCAGATTCGACGATTCTTCGTTTCAGAAGTGTATTTCTGTGCGGAATCGCTGTTTCGCGTGCTAGATCAGTGCATTTGCATGCAACGAAGCGAAATTGCCGCAGAAACTCCGATTCTGCAAGCACGATCACGATTTATTCGAGCTTATGTCAGATTCGACGATTCTTCGTTTCAGAAGTGTATTTCAGTGCGGAATCGCTGTCTCGGGTGCTAGATCAGTTCATTTGCATGCAACGAAGGGAAATTGGCACAGAAACTGTGACTCGCCAAGCGCGATCACGATTCATTCGGGCTTATGTCAGATTCGACTATTCTTCGTTTCAGAAGTGTATTTCTGTACGGAATCCATGTTTCACGTGATGGATCAGTGGGTTTGCATGCAAATATGCGAAATTGGCACAGAAACTCCGATTCTGCATGCACGATCACGATTTATTCGAGCTTATGTCAGATTCGACGATTCTTCGTTTCAGAAGTGTATTTCTGTGCGGAATCGCTGCCTCGCGTGCTAGATCAGTTCATTTGCATGCAACGAAGGGAAATTGGCACAGAAACTTCGATTCGGCAACCACGATCACCATTTATTCGACCTTATGTCAGATTCGACGATTCTTCGTTTCAGAAGTGTATTTCTGTGCGGAATCGCTGTTTCGCGTGCTAGATCAGTGCATTTGCATGCAACGAAGCGAAATTGGCGCAGAAACTCCGATTCTGCAAGCACGATCACGATTTATTCGATCTTATGTCAGATTCGACGATTCTTCGGTTCAGAAGTGTATTTCTGTGCGGAATCGCTGTCCCGCGTGCTGGATCAGTTCATTTGCATGCAACGAAGGGAAAATGGCACAGAAACTTCGATTCGCCAAGCACGATCACGATTCATTCGGGCTTATGTCAGATTCGACTATTCTTCGTCTCAGAAGTGTATTTCTGTGCGGAATCGCTGTTTCGCCTGATAGATCAGTGCATTTGCATGCAAATATGCGAAATTGGCACAGAAACTGCGATTCTGCAAGCACGATCACGATTTATTCGAGCTCATGTCAGATTCGACGATTCTTCGTTTCAGAAGTGTATTTCTGTGCGGAATCGCTGTTTCGCGTGCTAGATCCGTGCATTTGCATGCAACGAAGCGAAATTGGCGCAGAAACTCCGATTCTGCAAGCACGATCACGATTTATTCGAGCTTATGTCAGATTCGACGATTCTTCGTTTCAGAAGTGTATTTCTGTGCGGAATCGCTGTTTCGCGTGCTAGATCAGTGCATTTGCATGCAACGAAGCGAAATTGGCGCAGAAACTCCGATTCTGCAACCACGATCACGATTTATTCGATCTTATGTCAGATTCGACGATTCTTCGGTTCAGAAGTGTATTTCTGTGCGGAATCGCTGTTTCGCCTGATAGATCAGTGCATTTGCATGCAAATATGCGAAATTGGCACAGAAACTGCGATTCTGCAAGCACGATCACGATTTATTCGAGCTCATGTCAGATTCGACGATTCTTCGTTTCAGAAGTGTATTTCTGTGCGGAATCGCTGTTTCGCGTGCTAGATCCGTGCATTTGCATGCAACGAAGCGAAATTGGCGCAGAAACTCCGATTCTGCAAGCACGATCACGATTTATTCGAGCTTATGTCAGATTCGACGATTCTTCGTTTCAGAAGTGTATTTCTGTGCGGAATCGCTGTTTCGCGTGCTAGATCAGTGCATTTGCATGCAACGAAGCGAAATTGGCGCAGAAACTCCGATTCTGCAACCACGATCACGATTTATTCGATCTTATGTCAGATTCGACGATTCTTCGGTTCAGAAGTGTATTTCTGTGCGGAATCGCTGTCTCGCGTGCTAGATCAGTTCATTTGCATGCAACGAAGGGAAATTGGCACAGAAACTTCGATTCGGCAACAACGATCACCATTTATTCGACCTTATGTCAGATTCGACGATTCTTCGTTTCAGAAGTGTATTTCTGTGCGGAATCGCTGTCTCGCGTGCTGGATCAGTTCATTTGCATGCAACGAAGGGAAATTTGGACAGAAACTTCGATTCGCCTAGCACGATCACGATTCATTCGGGCTTATGTCAGATTCGACGATTCTTCGTCTCAGAAGTGTATTTCTGTGCGGAATCGCTGTTTCGCGTGCTAGATCAGTGCATTTGCATGCAACGAAGCAAAATTCGCACAGAAACTCCGATGCGGCAAGCACGATCAAGATTTATTCGAGCTTATGTCAGATTCGACGATTCTTCGTTTCAGAAGTGCATTTCTGTGCGGAATCTCTGTTTCGCGTGCTAGATCAGTGCATTTGCATGCAACGAAGCGAAATTGGCGTAGAAACTCCGATTCTGCAAGCACGATCACGATTTATTCGAGCTTATGTCAGATTCGACGATTCTTCGTTTCAGAAGTGTATTTCTGTGCGGAATCGCTGTTTCGCGTGCTAGATCAGTGCATTTGCATGCAACGAAGCGAAGTTGGCGCTGAAACCCCGATTCTGCAAGCACGATCACGATTTATTCGAGCTTATGTCAGATTCGACGATTCTTCGTTTCAGAAGTGTATTTCTGTGCGGAATCGCTGTCTCGCGTGCTAGATCAGTTCATTTGCATGCAACGAAGGGAAATTGGTACAGAAACTCCGATGCGGCAAGCACGATCACGATTTATTGGAGCTTATGTCAGATTCGACGATTCTTCGTTACAGAAGTGTATTTCTGTGCGGAATCGCTGTTTCGCGTGCTAGATCAGTGCATTTGCATGCAACGAAGCGAAATTGGCGCACAAACTCCGATTCTGCAAGCACGATCACGATTTATTCGAGCTTATGTCAGATTCGACGATTCTTCGTTTCAGAAGTGTATTTCTGTGCGGAATCGCTGTCTCGCGTGCAAGATCAGTTCATTTGCATGCAACGAAGGGAAATTGGCACAGAAACTTCGATTCGCCTAGCACGATCACGATTCATTCGGGCTTATGTCAGATTCGACGATTCTTCGTTTCAGAAGTGTATTTCTGTGCGGAATCGCTGTTTCGCGTGCTAGATCAGTGCATTTGCATGCAACGAAGAGAAATTGGCACAGAAACTCCGATGCGGCAAGTACGATCACGATTTATTCGAGCTTATGTCAGATTCGACGATTCTTCGTTTCAGAAGTGTATTTCTGTGCGGAATCGCTGTTTCGCGTGCTAGATCAGTGCATTTGCATGCAACGAAGCGAAATTGGCGCAGAAACTCCGATTCTGCAAGCACGATCACGATTTATTCGAGCTTATGTCAGATTCGACGATTCTTCGTTTCAGAAGTGTATTTCTGTGCGGAATCGCTGTCTCGGGTGCTAGATCAGTTCATTTGCATGCAACGAAGGGAAATTAGCACAGAAACTGTGACCCGCCAAGCGCGATCACGATTCATTCGGGCTTATGTCAGATTCGACTATTCTTCGTTTCAGAAGTGTATTTCTGTGCGGAATCCATGTTTCACGTGATGGATCAGTGGGTTTGCATGCAAATATGCGAAATTGGCACAGAAACTCCGATTCTGCATGCTCGATCACGATTTATTCGAGCTTATGCCAGATTCGACGATTCTTCGTTTCAGAAGTGTATTTCTGTGCGGAATCGCTGTTTCGCGTGCTAGATCAGTGCATTTGCATGCAACGAAGCGAAATTGGCGCAGAAACTCCGATTCTGCAAGCACGATCACGATTTATTCGAGCTTATGTCAGATTCGACGATTCTTCGTTTCAGAAGTGTATTTCTGTGCGGAATCGCTGTCTCGCGTGCTAGATCAGTTCATTTGCATGCAACGAAGGGAAATTGGCACAGAAACTTCGATTCGGCAACCACGATCACCATTTATTCGACCTTATGTCAGATTCGACGATTCTTCGTTTCAGAAGTGTATTTCTGTGCGGAATCGCTGTCTCGGGTGCTAGATCAGTTCATTTGCATGCAACGAAGGGAAATTGGCACAGAAACTGTGACTCGCCAAGCGCGATCACGATTCATTCGGGCTTATGTCAGATTCGACTATTCATCGTTTCAGAAGTGTATTTCTGTACGGAATCCATGTTTCACGTGATGGATCAGTGGGTTTGCATGCAAATATGCGAAATTGGCACAGAAACTCCGATTCTGCATGCACGATCACGATTTATTCGAGCTTATGTCAGATTCGACGATTCTTCGTTCAGAAGTGTATTTCTGTGCGGAATCGCTGTCTCGCGTGCTAGATCAGTTCATTTGCATGCAACGAAGGGAAATTGGCACAGAAACTTCGATTCGGCAACCACGATCACCATTTATTCGACCTTATGTCAGATTCGACGATTCTTCGTTTCAGAAGTGTATTTCTGTGCGGAATCGCTGTTTCGCGTGCTAGATCAGTGCATTTGCATGCAACGAAGCGAAATTGGCGCAGAAACTCCGATTCTGCAAGCACGATCACGATTTATTCGATCTTATGTCAGATTCGACGATTCTTCGGTTCAGAAGTGTATTTCTGTGCGGAATCGCTGTCTCGCGTGCTAGATCAGTTCATTTGCATGCAACGAAGGGAAATTGGCACAGAAACTTCGATTCGCCAAGCACGATCACAATTCATTCGGGCTTATGTCAGATTCGACTATTCTTCGTTTCAGAAGTGTATTTCTGTACGGAATCCATGTTTCACGTGATGGATCAGTGGGTTTGCATGCAAATATGCGAAATTGGCACAGAAACTCCGATTCTGCATGCACGATCACGATTTATTCGAGCTTATGTCAGATTCGACGATTCTTCGTTTCAGAAGTGTATTTCTGTACGGAATCCCTATTTCACGTGATGGATCAGTGGGTTTGCATGCAAATATGCGAAATTGCACAGAAACTCCGATTCTGCATGCACGATCACGATTTATTCGAGCTTATGTCAGATTCGACGATTCTTCGTTTCAGAAGTGTATTTCTGTGCGGAATCGCTGTTTCGCGTGCTAGATCAGTGCATTTGCATGCAACGAAGCGAAATTGGCGCAGAAACTCCGATTCTGCAAGCACGATCACGATTTATTCGAGCTTATGTCAGATTCGACGATTCTTCGATTCAGAAGTGTATTTCTGTGCGGAATCGCTGTCTCGCGTGCTAGATCAGTTCATTTGCATGCAACGAAGGGAAATTGGCACAGAAACTTCGATTCGGCAACCACGATCACCATTTATTCGACCTTATGTCAGATTCGACGATTCTTCGTTTCAGAAGTGTATTTCTGTGCGGAATCGCTGTCTCGCGTGCTAGATCAGTGCATTTGCATGCAACGAAGAGAAATTGGCACAGAAATTCCTATTCGGCAATCACGATCACGATTTATTCGAGCTTATGTCAGATTCGACGATTCTTCGTTTCAGAAAGGTATTTCTGTGCGGAATCGCTATTTCGCGTGCTAGATCAGTGCATTTGCATGCAACGAAGAGAAATTGGTACAGAAACTCCGATGCGGCAAGCACGATCACGATTTATTCGAGCTTATGTCAGATTAGACGATTCTTCGTTTCAGAAGTGTATTTCTGTGCGGAATCGCTGTCTCGCGTGCTAGATCAGTTCATTTGCATGCAACGAAGGGAAATTGGCACAGAAACTTCGATTCGCCTAGCACGATCACGATTCATTCGGGCTTATGTCAGATTCGACGATTCTTCGTTTCAGAAGTGTATTTCTGTGCGGAATCGCTGTTTCGCGTGCTAGAACAGTGCATTTGCATGCAACGAAGAGAAATTGGCACAGAAACTCCGATGCGGCAAGTACGATCACGATTTATTCGAGCTTATGTCAGATTCGACGATTCTTCGTTTCAGAAGTGTATTTCTGTGCGGAATCGCTGTCTCGGGTGCTAGATCAGTTCATTTGCATGCAACGAAGGGAAATTGGCACAGAAACTGTGACTCGCCAAGCGCGATCACGATTCATTCGGGCTTATGTCAGATTCGACTATTCTTCGTTTCAGAAGTGTATTTCTGTACGGAATCCAATTTTCACGTGATGGATCAGTTTGTTTGCATGCAAATATGCGAAATTGGCACTGAAACTCCGATTCTGCATGCACGATCACGATTTATTCGAGCTTATGTCAGATTCGACGATTCTTCGTTTCAGAAGTGTATTTCTATGCGGAATCGCTGTTTCGCGTGCTAGATCAGTTCATTTGCATGCAACGAAGGGAAATTTGGACAGAAACTTCGATTCGCCTAGCACGATCACGATTCATTCGGGCTTATGTCAGATTCGACGATTCTTCGTCTCAGAAGTGTATTTCTGTGCGGAATCGCTGTTTCGCGTGCTAGATCAGTGCATTTGCATGCAACGAAGCAAAATTCGCACAGAAACTCCGATGCGGCAAGCACGATCAAGATTTATTCGAGCTTATGTCAGATTCGACGATTCTTCGTTCAGAAGTGCATTTCTGTGCGGAATCTCTGTTTCGCGTGCTAGATCAGTGCATTTGCATGCAACGAAGCGAAATTGGCGTAGAAACTCCGATTCTGCAAGCACGATCACGATTTATTCGAGCTTATGTCAGATTCGACGATTCTTCGTTTCAGAAGTGTATTTCTGTGCGGAATCGCTGTTTCGCGTGCTAGATCAGTGCATTTGCATGCAACGAAGCGAAGTTGGCGCAGAAACCCCGATTCTGCAAGCACGATCACGATTTATTCGAGCTTATGTCAGATTCGACGATTCTTCGTTTCATAAGTGTATTTCTGTGCGGAATCGCTGTCTCGCGTGCTAGATCAGTTCATTTGCATGCAACGAAGGGAAATTGGTACAGAAACTCCGATGCGGCAAGCACGATCACGATTTATTGGAGCTTATGTCAGATTCGACGATTCTTCGTTACAGAAGTGTATTTCTGTGCGGAATCGCTGTTTCGCGTGCTAGAACAGTGCATTTGCATGCAACGAAGAGAAATTGGCACAGAAACTCCGATGCGGCAAGTACGATCACGATTTATTCGAGCTTATGTCAGATTCGACGATTCTTCGTTTCAGAAGTGTATTTCTATGCGGAATCGCTGTTTCGCGTGCTAGATCAGTTCATTTGCATGCAACGAAGGGAAATTTGGACAGAAACTTCGATTCGCCTAGCACGATCACGATTCATTCGGGCTTATGTCAGATTCGACGATTCTTCGTCTCAGAAGTGTATTTCTGTGCGGAATCGCTGTTTCGCGTGCTAGATCAGTGCATTTGCATGCAACGAAGCAAAATTCGCACAGAAACTCCGATGCGGCAAGCACGATCAAGATTTATTCGAGCTTATGTCAGATTCGACGATTCTTCGTTTCAGAAGTGCATTTCTGTGCGGAATCTCTGTTTCGCGTGCTAGATCAGTGCATTTGCATGCAACGAAGCGAAATTGGCGTAGAAACTCCGATTCTGCAAGCACGATCACGATTTATTCGAGCTTATGTCAGATTCGACGATTCTTCGTTTCAGAAGTGTATTTCTGTGCGGAATCGCTGTTTCGCGTGCTAGATCAGTGCATTTGCATGCAACGAAGCGAAGTTGGCGCAGAAACCCCGATTCTGCAAGCACGATCACGATTTATTCGAGCTTATGTCAGATTCGACGATTCTTCGTTTCAGAAGTGTATTTCTGTGCGGAATCGCTGTCTCGCGTGCTAGATCAGTTCATTTGCATGCAACGAAGGGAAATTGGTACAGAAACTCCGATGCGGCAAGCACGATCACGATTTATTGGAGCTTATGTCAGATTCGACGATTCTTCGTTACAGAAGTGTATTTCTGTGCGGAATCGCTGTTTCGCGTGCTAGATCAGTGCATTTGCATGCAACGAAGCGAAATTGGCGCACAAACTCCGATTCTGCAAGCACGATCACGATTTATTCGAGCTTATGTCAGATTCGACGATTCTTCGTTTCAGAAGTGTATTTCTGTGCGGAATCGCTGTCTCGCGTGCAAGATCAGTTCATTTGCATGCAACGAAGGGAAATTGGCACAGAAACTTCGATTCGCCTAGCACGATCACGATTCATTCGGGCTTATGTCAGATTCGACGATTCTTCGTTTCAGAAGTGTATTTCTGTGCGGAATCGCTGTTTCGCGTGCTAGATCAGTGCATTTGCATGCAACGAAGAGAAATTGGCACAGAAACTCCGATGCGGCAAGTACGATCACGATTTATTCGAGCTTATGTCAGATTCGACGATTCTTCGTTTCAGAAGTGTATTTCTGTGCGGAATCGCTGTTTCGCGTGCTAGATCAGTGCATTTGCATGCAACGAAGCGAAATTGGCGCAGAAACTCCGATTCTGCAAGCACGATCACGATTTATTCGAGCTTATGTCAGATTCGACGATTCTTCGTTTCAGAAGTGTATTTCTGTGCGGAATCGCTGTCTCGGGTGCTAGATCAGTTCATTTGCATGCAACGAAGGGAAATTAGCACAGAAACTGTGACCCGCCAAGCGCGATCACGATTCATTCGGGCTTATGTCAGATTCGACTATTCTTCGTTTCAGAAGTGTATTTCTGTGCGGAATCCATGTTTCACGTGATGGATCAGTGGGTTTGCATGCAAATATGCGAAATTGGCACAGAAACTCCGATTCTGCATGCTCGATCACGATTTATTCGAGCTTATGCCAGATTCGACGATTCTTCGTTTCAGAAGTGTATTTCTGTGCGGAATCGCTGTTTCGCGTGCTAGATCAGTGCATTTGCATGCAACGAAGCGAAATTGGCGCAGAAACTCCGATTCTGCAAGCACGATCACGATTTATTCGAGCTTATGTCAGATTCGACGATTCTTCGTTTCAGAAGTGTATTTCTGTGCGGAATCGCTGTCTCGCGTGCTAGATCAGTTCATTTGCATGCAACGAAGGGAAATTGGCACAGAAACTTCGATTCGGCAACCACGATCACCATTTATTCGACCTTATGTCAGATTCGACGATTCTTCGTTTCAGAAGTGTATTTCTGTGCGGAATCGCTGTCTCGGGTGCTAGATCAGTTCATTTGCATGCAACGAAGGGAAATTGGCACAGAAACTGTGACTCGCCAAGCGCGATCACGATTCATTCGGGCTTATGTCAGATTCGACTATTCATCGTTTCAGAAGTGTATTTCTGTACGGAATCCATGTTTCACGTGATGGATCAGTGGGTTTGCATGCAAATATGCGAAATTGGCACAGAAACTCCGATTCTGCATGCACGATCACGATTTATTCGAGCTTATGTCAGATTCGACGATTCTTCGTTTCAGAAGTGTATTTCTGTGCGGAATCGCTGTCTCGCGTGCTAGATCAGTTCATTTGCATGCAACGAAGGGAAATTGGCACAGAAACTTCGATTCGGCAACCACGATCACCATTTATTCGACCTTATGTCAGATTCGACGATTCTTCGTTTCAGAAGTGTATTTCTGTGCGGAATCGCTGTTTCGCGTGCTAGATCAGTGCATTTGCATGCAACGAAGCGAAATTGGCGCAGAAACTCCGATTCTGCAAGCACGATCACGATTTATTCGATCTTATGTCAGATTCGACGATTCTTCGGTTCAGAAGTGTATTTCTGTGCGGAATCGCTGTCTCGCGTGCTAGATCAGTTCATTTGCATGCAACGAAGGGAAATTGGCACAGAAACTTCGATTCGCCAAGCACGATCACAATTCATTCGGGCTTATGTCAGATTCGACTATTCTTCGTTTCAGAAGTGTATTTCTGTACGGAATCCATGTTTCACGTGATGGATCAGTGGGTTTGCATGCAAATATGCGAAATTGGCACAGAAACTCCGATTCTGCATGCACGATCACGATTTATTCGAGCTTATGTCAGATTCGACGATTCTTCGTTTCAGAAGTGTATTTCTGTACGGAATCCCTATTTCACGTGATGGATCAGTGGGTTTGCATGCAAATATGCGAAATTGCCACAGAAACTCCGATTCTGCATGCACGATCACGATTTATTCGAGCTTATGTCAGATTCGACGATTCTTCGTTTCAGAAGTGTATTTCTGTGCGGAATCGCTGTTTCGCGTGCTAGATCAGTGCATTTGCATGCAACGAAGCGAAATTGGCGCACAAACTCCGATTCTGCAAGCACGATCACGATTTATTCGAGCTTATGTCAGATTCGACGATTCTTCGTTTCAGAAGTGTATTTCTGTGCGGAATCGCTGTCTCGCGTGCTAGATCAGTTCATTTGCATGCAACGAAGGGAAATAGGCACAGAAACTTCGATTCGGCAACCACGATCACCATTTATCCGACCTTATGTCAGATTCGACGATTCTTCGTTTCAGAAGTGTATTTCTGTGCGGAATCGCTGTTTCGCGTGCTAGATCAGTGCATTTGCATGCAACGAAGCGAAATTGGCGCAGAAACTCCGATTCTGCAAGCACGATCACGATTTATTCGATCTTATGTCAGATTCGACGATTCTTCGGTTCAGAAGTGTATTTCTGTGCGGAATCGCTGTCTCGCGTGCTAGATCAGTTCATTTGCATGCAACGAAGGGAAATTGGCACAGAAACTTCGATTCGCCAAGCACGATCACAATTCATTCGGGCTTATGTCAGATTCGACTATTCTTCGTTTCAGAAGTGCATTTCTGTACGGAATCCCTGTTTCACGTGATGGATCAGTGGGTGTGCATGCAAATATGCGAATTTGGTATAGAAACTTCGATTGGGCAAACACGATCACGATTCATTCGATCTTATGTCAGATTCGACGATTCTTCGTTTCAGAAGTGTATTTCTATGCGGAATCGCTGTTTCGCGTGCTAGATCAGTGCATTTGCATGCAACGAAGAGAAATTGGTACAGAAACTCCGATGCGGCAAGCACGATCACGATTTATTCGAGCTTATGTCAGATTCGACGATTCTTCGTTTCAGAAGTGTATTTCTTTGCGGAATCGCTGTTTCGCGTGCTAGATCAGTGCATTTGCATGCAACGAAGAGAAATTGGCACAGAAACTCCGATGCGGCAAGTACGATCACGATTTATTCGAGCTTATGTCAGATTCGACGATTCTTCGTTTCAGAAGTGTATTTCTGTGCGGAATCGCTGTCTCGGGTGCTAGATCAGTGCATTTGCATGCAACGAAGCGAAATTGGCGCACAAACTCCGATTCTGCAAGCACGATCACGATTTATTCGAGCTTATGTCAGATTCGACGATTCTTCGTTTCAGAAGTGTATTTCTGTGCGGAATCGCTGTCTCGCGTGCTAGATCAGTTCATTTGCATGCAACGAAGGGAAATTGGCACAGAAACTTCGATTCGCCTAGCACGATCACGATTCATTCGGGCTTATGTCAGATTCGACTATTCTTCGTTTCAGAAGTGTATTTCTGTACGGAATCCATGTTTCACGTGATGGATCAGTGGGTTTGCATGCAAATATGCGAAATTGGCACAGAAACTCCGATTCTGCATGCACGATCACGATTTATTCGAGCTTATGTCAGATTCGACGATTCTTCGTTTCAGAAGTGTATTTCTGTACGGAATCCCTATTTCACGTGATGGATCAGTGGGTTTGCATGCAAATATGCGAAATTGCCACAGAAACTCCGATTCTGCATGCACGATCACGATTTATTCGAGCTTATGTCAGATTCGACGATTCTTCGTTTCAGAAGTGTATTTCTGTGCGGAATCGCTGTTTCGCGTGCTAGATCAGTGCATTTGCATGCAACGAAGCGAAATTGGCGCACAAACTCCGATTCTGCAAGCACGATCACGATTTATTCGAGCTTATGTCAGATTCGACGATTCTTCGTTTCAGAAGTGTATTTCTGTGCGGAATCGCTGTCTCGCGTGCTAGATCAGTTCATTTGCATGCAACGAAGGGAAATAGGCACAGAAACTTCGATTCGGCAACCACGATCACCATTTATCCGACCTTATGTCAGATTCGACGATTCTTCGTTTCAGAAGTGTATTTCTGTGCGGAATCGCTGTCTCGCGTGCTAGATCAGTTCATTTGCATGCAACGAAGGGAAATTGGCACAGAAACTTCGATTCGCCAAGCACGATCACAATTCATTCGGGCTTATGTCAGATTCGACTATTCTTCGTTTCAGAAGTGCATTTCTGTACGGAATCCCTGTTTCACGTGATGGATCAGTGGGTGTGCATGCAAATATGCGAATTTGGTATAGAAACTTCGATTGGGCAAACACGATCACGATTCATTCGATCTTATGTCAGATTCGACGATTCTTCGTTTCAGAAGTGTATTTCTATGCGGAATCGCTGTTTCGCGTGCTAGATCAGTGCATTTGCATGCAACGAAGAGAAATTGGTACAGAAACTCCGATGCGGCAAGCACGATCACGATTTATTCGAGCTTATGTCAGATTCGACGATTCTTCGTTTCAGAAGTGTATTTCTTTGCGGAATCGCTGTTTCGCGTGCTAGATCAGTGCATTTGCATGCAACGAAGAGAAATTGGCACAGAAACTCCGATGCGGCAAGTACGATCACGATTTATTCGAGCTTATGTCAGATTCGACGATTCTTCGTTTAAGAAGTGTATTTCTGTGCGGAATCGCTGTCTCGGGTGCTAGATCAGTGCATTTGCATGCAACGAAGCGAAATTGGCGCACAAACTCCGATTCTGCAAGCACGATCACGATTTATTCGAGCTTATGTCAGATTCGACGATTCTTCGTTTCAGAAGTGTATTTCTGTGCGGAATCGCTGTCTCGCGTGCTAGATCAGTTCATTTGCATGCAACGAAGGGAAATTGGCACAGAAACTTCGATTCGCCTAGCACGATCACGATTCATTCGGGCTTATGTCAGATTCGACGATTCTTCGTTTCAGAAGTGTATTTCTTTGCGGAATCGCTGTTTCGCGTGCTAGATCAGTGCATTTGCATGCAACGAAGAGAAATTGGCACAGAAACTCCAATGCGGCAAGTACGATCACGATTTATTCGAGCTTATGTCAGATTCGACGATTCTTCGTTTCAGAAGTGTATTTCTGTGCGGAATCGCTGTCTCGGGTGCTAGATCAGTTCATTTGCATGCAACGAAGGGAAATTGGCACAGAAACTGTGACTCGCCAAGCGCGATCACGATTCATTCGGGCTTATGTCAGAATCGACGATTCTTCGTTTCAGAAGTGTATTTCTGTACGGAATCCATGTTTGACGTGATGGATCAGTGGGTTTGCATGCAAATATGCGAAATTGGCACAGAAACTTCGATTCGGCAACCACGATCACCATTTATTCGACCTTATGTCAGATTCGACGATTCTTCGTTTCAGAAGTGTATTTCTGTGCGCAATCGCTGTTTCGCGTGCTAGATCAGTGCATTTGCATGCAACGAAGCGAAATTGGCGCAGAAACTCCGATTCTGCAAGCACGATCACGATTTATTCGATCTTATGTCAGATTCGACGATTCTTCGGTTCAGAAGTGTATTTCTGTGCGGAATCGCTGTCTCGCGTGCTAGATCAGTTCATTTGCATGCAACGAAGGGAAATTGGCACAGAAACTTCGATTCGCCAAGCACGATCACAATTCATTCGGGCTTATGTCAGATTCGACTATTCTTCGTTTCAGAAGTGCATTTCTGTACGGAATCCCTGTTTCACGTGATGGATCAGTGGGTGTGCATGCAAATATGCGAATTTGGTATAGAAACTTCGATTGGGCAAACACGATCACGATTCATTCGATCTTATGTCAGATTCGACGATTCTTCGTTTCAGAAGTGTATTTCTATGCGGAATCGCTGTTTCGCGTGCTAGATCAGTGCATTTGCATGCAACGAAGAGAAATTGGCACAGAAATTCCTATTCGGCAATCACGATCACGATTTATTCGAGCTTATGTCAGATACGACGATTCTTCGTTTCAGAAAGGTATTTCTGTGCGGACTCGCTATTTCGCGTGCTAGATCAGTGCATTTGCATGCAACGAAGAGAAATTGGTACAGAAACTCCGATGCGGCAAGCACGATCACGATTTATTCGAGCTTATGTCAGATTCGACGATTCTTCGTTTCAGAAGTGTATTTCTTTGCGGAATCGCTGTTTCGCGTGCTAGATCAGTGCATTTGCATGCAACGAAGAGAAATTGGCACAGAAACTCCGATGCGGCAAGTACGATCACGATTTATTCGAGCTTATGTCAGATTCGACGATTCTTCGTTTCAGAAGTGTATTTCTGTGCGGAATCGCTGTCTCGGGTGCTAGATCAGTGCATTTGCATGCAACGAAGCGAAATTGGCGCACAAACTCCGATTCTGCAAGCACGATCACGATTTATTCGAGCTTATGTCAGATTCGACGATTCTTCGTTTCAGAAGTGTATTTCTGTGCGGAATCGCTGTCTCGCGTGCTAGATCAGTTCATTTGCATGCAACGAAGGGAAATTGGCACAGAAACTGTGACTCGCCAAGCGCGATCACGATTCATTCGGGCTTATGTCAGATTCGACTATTCATCGTTTCAGAAGTGTATTTCTGTACGGAATCCATGTTTCACGTGATGGATCAGTGGGTTTGCATGCAAATATGCGAAATTGGCACAGAAACTCCGATTCTGCATGCTCGATCACGATTTATTCGAGCTTATGCCAGATTCGACGATTCTTCGTTTCAGAAGTGTATTTCTGTGCGGAATCGCTGTTTCGCGTGCTAGATCAGTGCATTTGCATGCAACGAAGCGAAATTGGCGCAGAAACTCCGATTCTGCAAGCACGATCACGATTTATTCGAGCTTATGTCAGATTCGACGATTCTTCGTTTCAGAAGTGTATTTCTGTGCGGAATCGCTGTCTCGCGTGCTAGATCAGTTCATTTGCATGCAACGAAGGGAAATTGGCACAGAAACTTCGATTCGGCAACCACGATCACGATTTATTCGAGCTTATGTCAGATTCGACGATTCTTCGTTTCAGAAGTGTATTTCTGTGCGGAATCGCTGTCTCGGGTGCTAGATCAGTTCATTTGCATGCAACGAAGGGAAATTGGCACAGAAACTGTGACTCGCCAAGCGCGATCACGATTCATTCGGGCTTATGTCAGATTCGACTATTCATCGTTTCAGAAGTGTATTTCTGTACGGAATCCATGTTTCACGTGATGGATCAGTGGGTTTGCATGCAAATATGCGAAATTGGCACAGAAACTCCGATTCTGCATGCACGATCACGATTTATTCGAGCTTATGTCAGATTCGACGATTCTTCGTTTCAGAAGTGTATTTCTGTACGGAATCCCTGTTTCACGTGATGGATCAGTGGGTTTGCATGCAAATATGCGAAATTGGCACAGAAACTCCGATTCTGCATGCACGATCACGATTTATTCGAGCTTATGTCAGATTCGACGATTCTTCGTTTCAGAAGTGTATTTCTGTGCGGAATCGCTGTTTCGCGTGCTAGATCAGTGCATTTGCATGCAACGAAGCGAAATTGGCGCAGAAACTCCGATTCTGCAAGCACGATCACGATTTATTCGAGCTTATGTCAGATTCGACGATTCTTCGTTTCAGAAGTGTATTTCTGTGCGGAATCGCTGTCTCGTGTGCTAGATCAGTTCATTTGCATGCAACGAAGGGAAATTGGCACAGAAACTTCGATTCGGCAACCACGATCACCATTTATTCGACCTTATGTCAGATTCGACGATTCTTCGTTTCAGAAGTGTATTTCTGTGCGGAATCGCTGTTTCGCGTGCTAGATCAGTGAATTTGCATGCAACGAAGCGAAATTGGCGCAGAAACTCCGATTCTGCAAGCACGATCACGATTTATTCGATCTTATGTCAGATTCGACGATTCTTCGGTTCAGAAGTGTATTTCTGTGCGGAATCGCTGTCTCGCGTGCTAGACCAGTTCATTTGCATGCAACGAAGGGAAATTGGCACAGAAACTTCGATTCGCCAAGCACGATCACAATTCATTCGGGCTTATGTCAGATTCGACTATTCTTCGTTTCAGAAGTGTATTTCTGTACGGAATCCATGTTTCACGTGATGGATCAGTGGGTTTGCATGCAAATATGCGAAATTGGCACAGAAACTCCGATTCTGCATGCACGATCACGATTTATTCGAGCTTATGTCAGATTCGACGATTCTTCGTTTCAGAAGTGTATTTCTGTACGGAATCCCTATTTCACGTGATGGATCAGTGGGTTTGCATGCAAATATGCGAAATTGGCACAGAAACTCCGATTCTGCATGCACGATCACGATTTATTCGAGCTTATGTCAGATTCGACGATTCTTCGTTTCAGAAGTGTATTTCTGTGCGGAATCGCTGTTTCGCGTGCTAGATCAGTGCATTTGCATGCAACGAAGCGAAATTGGCGCACAAACTCCGATTCTGCAAGCACGATCACGATTTATTCGAGCTTATGTCAGATTCGACGATTCTTCGTTTCAGAAGTGTATTTCTGTGCGGAATCGCTGTCTCGCGTGCTAGATCAGTTCATTTGCATGCAACGAAGGGAAATAGGCACAGAAACTTCGATTCGGCAACCACGATCACCATTTATTCGACCTTATGTCAGATTCGACGATTCTTCGTTTCAGAAGTGTATTTCTGTGCGGAATCGCTGTTTCGCGTGCTAGATCAGTGCATTTGCATGCAACGAAGCGAAATTGGCGCAGAAACTCCGATTCTGCAAGCACGATCACGATTTATTCGATCTTATGTCAGATTCGACGATTCTTCGGTTCAGAAGTGTATTTCTGTGCGGAATCGCTGTCTGGCGTGCTAGATCAGTTCATTTGCATGCAACGAAGGGAAATTGGCACAGAAACTTCGATTCGCCAAGCACGATCACAATTCATTCGGGCTTATGTCAGATTCGACTATTCTTCGTTTCAGAAGTGCATTTCTGTACGGAATCCCTGTTTCACGTGATGGATCAGTGGGTGTGCATGCAAATATGCGAATTTGGTATAGAAACTTCGATTGGGCAAACACGATCACGATTCATTCGATCTTATGTCAGATTCGACGATTCTTCGTTTCAGAAGTGTATTTCTATGCGGAATCGCTGTTTCGCGTGCTAGATCAGTGCATTTGCATGCAACGAAGAGAAATTGGCACAGAAATTCCTATTCGGCAATCACGATCACGATTTATTCGAGCTTATGTCAGATTCGACGATTCTTCGTTTCAGAAAGGTATTTCTGTGCGGACTCGCTATTTCGCGTGCTAGATCAGTGCATTTGCATGCAACGAAGAGAAATTGGTACAGAAACTCCGATGCGGCAAGCACGATCACGATTTATTCGAGCTTATGTCAGATTCGACGATTCTTCGTTTCAGAAGTGTATTTCTTTGCGGAATCGCTGTTTCGCGTGCTAGATCAGTGCATTTGCATGCAACGAAGAGAAATTGGCACAGAAACTCCGATGCGGCAAGTACGATCACGATTTATTCGAGCTTATGTCAGATTCGACGATTCTTCGTTTCAGAAGTGTATTTCTGTGCGGAATCGCTGTCTCGGGTGCTAGATCAGTGCATTTGCATGCAACGAAGCGAAATTGGCGCACAAACTCCGATTCTGCAAGCACGATCACGATTTATTCGAGCTTATGTCAGATTCGACGATTCTTCGTTTCAGAAGTGTATTTCTGTGCGGAATCGCTGTCTCGCGTGCTAGATCAGTTCATTTGCATGCAACGAAGGGAAATTGGCACAGAAACTTCGATTCGCCTAGCACGATCACGATTCATTCGGGCTTATGTCAGATTCGACGATTCTTCGTTTCAGAAGTGTATTTCTTTGCGGAATCGCTGTTTCGCGTGCTAGATCAGTGCATTTGCATGCAACGAAGAGAAATTGGCACAGAAACTCCGATGCGGCAAGTACGATCACGATTTATTCGAGCTTATGTCAGATTCGACGATTCTTCGTTTCAGAAGTGTATTTCTGTGCGGAATCGCTGTCTCGGGTGCTAGATCAGTTCATTTGCATGCAACGAAGGGAAATTGGCACAGAAACTGTGACTCGCCAAGCGCGATCACGATTCATTCGGGCTTATGTCAGAATCGACGATTCTTCGTTTCAGAAGTGTATTTCTGTACGGAATCCATGTTTGACGTGATGGATCAGTGGGTTTGCATGCAAATATGCGAAATTGGCACAGAAACTCCGATTCTGCATGCACGATCACGATTTATTCGAGCTTATGTCAGATTCGATGATTCTTCGTTTCAGAAGTGTATTTCTGTACGGAATCCATGTTTCACGTGATGGATCAGTGGGTTTGCATGCAAATATGCGAAATTGGCACAGAAACTCCGATTCTGCATGCTCGATCACGATTTATTCGAGCTTATGCCAGATTCGACGATTCTTCGTTTCAGAAGTGTATTTCTGTGCGGAATCGCTGTCTCGCGTGCTAGATCAGTTCATTTGCATGCAACGAAGGGAAATTGGCACAGAAACTTCGATTCGGCAACCACGATCACCATTTATTCGACCTTATGTCAGATTCGACGATTCTTCGTTTCAGAAGTGTATTTCTGTGCGGAATCGCTGTCTCGCGTGCTAGATCAGTTCATTTGCATGCAACGAAGGGAAATTGGCACAGAAACTTCGATTCGCCAAGCACGATCACAATTCATTCGGGCTTATGTCAGATTCGACAATTCTTCCTTTCAGAAGTGCATTTCTGTACGGAATCCCTGTTTCACGTGATGGATCAGTGGGTTTGCATGCAAATATGCGAAATTGGCACAGAAACTCCGATTCTGCATGCTCGATCACGATTTATTCGAGCTTATGCCAGATTCGACGATTCTTCGTTTCAGAAGTGTATTTCTGTACGGAATCCCTGTTTCACGTGATGGATCAGTGGGTTTGCATGCAAATATGCGAAATTGGCACAGAAACTCCGATTCTGCATGCACGATCACGATTTATTCGAGCTTATGTCAGAATCGACGATTCTTCGTTTCAGAAGTGTATTTCTGTGCGGAATCGCTGTTTCGCGTGCTAGATCAGTGCATTTGCATGCAACGAAGCGAAATTGGCGCAGAAACTCCGATTCTGCAAGCACGATCACGATTCATTCGATCTTATGTCAGATTCGACGATTCTTCGTTTCAGAAGTGTATTTCTATGCGGAATCGCTGTTTCGCGTGCTAGATCAGTGCATTTGCATGCAACGAAGAGAAATTGGCACAGAAATTCCTATTCGGCAATCACGATCACGATTTATTCGAGCTTATGTCAGATTCGACGATTCTTCGTTTCAGAAAGGTATTTCTGTGCGGACTCGCTATTTCGCGTGCTAGATCAGTGCATTTGCATGCAACGAAGAGAAATTGGTACAGAAACTCCGATGCGGCAAGCACGATCACGATTTATTCGAGCTTATGTCAGATTTGACGATTCTTCGTTTCAGAAGTGTATTTCTTTGCGGAATCGCTGTTTCGCGTGCTAGATCAGTGCATTTGCATGCAACGAAGAGAAATTGGCACAGAAACTCCGATGCGGCAAGTACGATCACGATTTATTCGAGCTTATGTCAGATTCGACGATTCTTCGTTTCAGAAGTGTATTTCTGTGCGGAATCGCTGTCTCGGGTGCTAGATCAGTGCATTTGCATGCAACGAAGCGAAATTGGCGCACAAACTCCGATTCTGCAAGCACGATCACGATTTATTCGAGCTTATGTCAGATTCGACGATTCTTCGTTTCAGAAGTGTATTTCTGTGCGGAATCGCTGTCTCGCGTGCTAGATCAGTTCATTTGCATGCAACGAAGGGAAATTGGCACAGAAACTTCGATTCGCCTAGCACGATCACGATTCATTCGGGCTTATGTCAGATTCGACGATTCTTCGTTTCAGAAGTGTATTTCTTTGCGGAATCGCTGTTTCGCGTGCTAGATCAGTGCATTTGCATGCAACGAAGAGAAATTGGCACAGAAACTCCAATGCGGCAAGTACGATCACGATTTATTCGAGCTTATGTCAGATTCGACGATTCTTCGTTTCAGAAGTGTATTTCTGTGCGGAATCGCTGTCTCGGGTGCTAGATCAGTTCATTTGCATGCAACGAAGGGAAATTGGCACAGAAACTGTGACTCGCCAAGCGCGATCACGATTCATTCGGGCTTATGTCAGAATCGACGATTCTTCGTTTCAGAAGTGTATTTCTGTACGGAATCCATGTTTGACGTGATGGATCAGTGGATTTGCATGCAAATATGCGAAATTGGCACAGAAACTCCGATTCTGCATGCACGATCACGATTTATTCGAGCTTATGTCAGATTCGACGATTCTTCGTTTCAGAAGTGTATTTCTGTGCGGAATCGCTGTCTCGCGTGCTAGATCAGTTCATTTGCATGCAACGAAGCGAAATTGGCACAGAAACTTCGATTCGGCAACCACGATCACCATTTATTCGACCTTATGTCAGATTCGACGATTCTTCGTTTCAGAAGTGTATTTCTGTGCGGAATCGCTGTTTCGCGTGCTAGATCAGTGCATTTGCATGCAACGAAGCGAAATTGGCGCAGAAACTCCGATTCTGCAAGCACGATCACGATTTATTCGATCTTATGTCAGATTCGACGATTCTTCGGTTCAGAAGTGTATTTCTGTGCGGAATCGCTGTCTCGCGTGCTAGATCAGTTCATTTGCATGCAACGAAGGGAAATTGGCACAGAAACTTCGATTCGCCAAGCACGATCACAATTCATTCGGGCTTATGTCAGATTCGACTATTCTTCGTTTCAGAAGTGTATTTCTATGCGGAATCGCTGTTTCGCGTGCTAGATCAGTGCATTTGCATGCAACGAAGAGAAATTGGCACAGAAATTCCTATTCGGCAATCACGATCACGATTTATTCGAGCTTATGTCAGATTCGACGATTCTTCGTTTCAGAAAGGTATTTCTGTGCGGACTCGCTATTTCGCGTGCTAGATCAGTGCATTTGCATGCAACGAAGAGAAATTGGTACAGAAACTCCGATGCGGCAAGCACGATCACGATTTATTCGAGCTTATGTCAGATTCGACGATTCTTCGTTTCAGAAGTGTATTTCTTTGCGGAATCGCTGTTTCGCGTGCTAGATCAGTGCATTTGCATGCAACGAAGAGAAATTGGCACAGAAACTCCGATGCGGCAAGTACGATCACGATTTATTCGAGCTTATGTCAGATTCGACGATTCTTCGTTTCAGAAGTGTATTTCTGTGCGGAATCGCTGTCTCGGGTGCTAGATCAGTGCATTTGCATGCAACGAAGCGAAATTGGCGCACAAACTCCGATTCTGCAAGCACGATCACGATTTATTCGAGCTTATGTCAGATTCGACGATTCTTCGTTTCAGAAGTGTATTTCTGTGCGGAATCGCTGTCTCGCGTGCTAGATCAGTGCATTTGCATGCAACGAAGGGAAATTGGCACAGAAACTTCGATTCGCCTAGCACGATCACGATTCATTCGGGCTTATGTCAGATTCGACGATTCTTCGTTTCAGAAGTGTATTTCTTTGCGGAATCGCTGTTTCGCGTGCTAGATCAGTGCATTTGCATGCAACGAAGATAAATTGGCACAGAAACTCCGATGCGGCAAGTACGATCACGATTTATTCGAGCTTATGTCAGATTCGACGATTCTTCGTTTCAGAAGTGTATTTCTGTGCGGAATCGCTGTCTCGGGTGCTAGATCAGTTCATTTGCATGCAACGAAGGGAAATTGGCACAGAAACTGTGACTCGCCAAGCGCGATCACGATTCATTCGGGCTTATGTCAGAATCGACGATTCTTCGTTTCAGAAGTGTATTTCTGTACGGAATCCATGTTTGACGTGATGGATCAGTGGGTTTGCATGCAAATATGCGAAATTGGCACAGAAACTCCGATTCTGCATGCACGATCACGATTTATTCGAGCTTATGTCAGATTCGACGATTCTTCGTTTCAGAAGTGTATTTCTGTACGGAATCCATGTTTCACGTGATGGATCAGTGGGTTTGCATGCAAATATGCGAAATTGGCACAGAAACTCCGATTCTGCATGCTCGATCACGATTTATTCGAGCTTATGCCAGATTCGACGATTCTTCGTTTCAGAAGTGTATTTCTGTGCGGAATCGCTGTTTCGCGTGCTAGATCAGTGCATTTGCATGCAACGAAGCGAAATTGGCGCAGAAACTCCGATTCTGCAAGCACGATCACGATTTATTCGAGCTTATGTCAGTTTCGACGATTCTTCGTTTCAGAAGTGTATTTCTGTGCGGAATCGCTGTCTCGCGTGCTAGATCAGTTCATTTGCATGCAACGAAGGGAAATTGGCACAGAAACTTCGATTCGGCAACCACGATCACCATTTATTCGACCTTATGTCAGATTCGACGATTCTTCGTTTCAGAAGTGTATTTCTGTGCGGAATCGCTGTCTCGCGTGCTTGATCAGTGCATTTGCATGCAACGAAGAGAAATTGGCACAGAAATTCCTATTCGGCAATCACGATCACGATTTATTCGAGCTTATGTCAGATTCGACGATTCTTCGTTTCAGAAAGGTATTTCTGTGCGGAATCGCTATTTCGCGTGCTAGATCAGTGCATTTGCATGCAACGAAGAGAAATTGGTACAGAACTCCGATGCGGCAAGCACGATCACGATTTATTCGAGCTTATGTCAGATTAGACGATTCTTCGTTTCAGAAGTGTATTTCTGTGCGGAATCGCTTGTCTCGCGTGCTAGATCAGTTCATTTGCATGCAACGAAGGGAAATTGGCACAGAAACTTCGATTCGCCTAGCACGATCACGATTCATTCGGGCTTATGTCAGATTCGACGATTCTCGTTTCAGAAGTGTATTTCTGTGCGGAATCGCTGTTTCGCGTGCTAGAACAGTGCATTTGCATGCAACGAAGAGAAATTGGCACAGAAACTCCGATGCGGCAAGTACGATCACGATTTATTCGAGCTTATGTCAGATTCGACGATTCTTCGTTTCAGAAGTGTATTCTGTGCGGAATCGCTGTCTCGGGTGCTAGATCAGTTCATTTGCATGCAACGAAGGAAATTGGCACAGAAACTGTGACTCGCCAAGCGCGATCACGATTCATTCGGGCTTATGTCAGATTCGACTATTCTTCGTTTCAGAGTGTATTTCTGTACGGAATCCAATTTTTCACGTGATGGATCAGTTTGTTTGCAAGCAAATATGCGAAATTGGCACTGAAACTCCGATTCTGCATGCTCGATCACGATTTATTCGAGCTTATGCCAGATTCGACGATTCTTCGTTTCAGAAGTGTATTTCTGTGCGGAATCGCTGTTTCGCGTGCTAGATCAGTGCATTTGCATGCAACGAAGCGAAATTGGCGCAGAACTCCGATTCTGCAAGCACGATCACGATTTATTCGAGCTTATGTCAGATTCGACGATTCTTCGTTTCAGAAGTGTATTTCTGTGCGGAATCGCTGTCTCGCGTGCTAGATCAGTTCATTTGCATGCAACGAAGGGAAATTGGCACAGAAACTTCGATTCGGCAACCACGATCACCATTTATTCGACCTTATGTCAGATTCGACGATTCTTCGTTTCAGAAGTGTATTTCTGTGCGGAATCGCTGTCTCGCGTGCTAGATCAGTGCATTTGCATGCAACGAAGAGAAATTGGCACAGAAATTCCTATTCGGCAATCACGATCACGATTTATTCGAGCTTATGTCAGATTCGACGATTCTTCGTTTCAGAAAGGTATTTCTGTGCGGAATCGCTATTTCGCGTGCTAGATCAGTGCATTTGCATGCAACGAAGAGAATTGGTACAGAAACTCCGATGCGGCAAGCACGATCACGATTTATTCGAGCTTATGTCAGATTAGACGATTCTTCGTTTCAGAAGTGTATTTCTGTGCGGAATCGCTGTCTCGCGTGCTAGATCAGTTCATTTGCATGCAACGAAGGGAAATTGGCACAGAAACTTCGATTCGCCTAGCACGATCACGATTCATCGGGCTTATGTCAGATTCGACGATTCTTCGTTTCAGAAGTGTATTTCTGTGCGGAATCGCTGTTTCGCGTGCTAGAACAGTGCATTTGCATGCAACGAAGAGAAATTGCACAGAAACTCCGATGCGGCAAGTACGATCACGATTTATTCGAGCTTATGTCAGATTCGTCGATTCTTCGTTTCAGAAGTGTATTTCTGTGCGGAATCGCTGTCTCGGGTGCTAGATCAGTTCATTTGCATGCAACGAAGGGAAATTGGCACAGAAACTGTGACTCGCCAAGCGCGATCACGATTCATTCGGGCTTATGTCAGATTCGACTATTCTTCGTTTCAGAAGTGTATTTCTGTACGGAATCCAATTTTTCACGTGATGGATCAGTTTGTTTGCATGCAAATATGCGAAATTGGCACTGAAACTCCGATTCTGCATGCACGATCACGATTTATTCGAGCTTATGTCAGATTCGACGATTCTTCGTTTCAGAAGTGTATTTCTGTACGGAATCCCTGTTTCACGTGATGGATCAGTGGGTTTGCATGCAAATATGCGAAATTGGCACAGAAACTCCGATTCTGCATGCACGATCACGATTTATTCGAGCTTATGTCAGATTCGACGATTCTTCGTTTCAGAAGTGTATTTCTGTGCGGAATCGCTGTTTCGCATGCTAGATCAGTGCATTTGCATGCAACGAAGCGAAATTGGCGCAGAAACTCCGATTCTGCAAGCACGATCACGATTTATTCGAGCTTATGTCAGATTCGACGATTCTTCGTTTCAGAAGTGTATTTCTGTGCGCAATCGCTGTCTCGCGTGCTAGATCAGTTCATTTGCATGCAACGAAGGGAAATTAGCACAGAAACTTCGATTCGCCTAGCACGATCACGATTCATTCGGGCTTATGTCAGATTCGACGATTCTTCGTTTCAGAAGTGTATTTCTGTGCGGAATCGCTGTGTCGCCTAATAGATCAGTTCATTTGCATGCAACGAAGGGAAATTGCCACAGAAACTTCGATTCGGCAACCACGATCACCATTTATTCGACCTTATGTCAGATTCGACGATTCTTCGTTTCAGAAGTGTATTTCTGTGCGGAATCGCTGTCTCGCGTGCTGGATCAGTTCATTTGCATGCAACGAAGGGAAAATGGCACAGAAACTTCGATTCGCCAAGCACGATCACGATTCATTCGGGCTTATGTCAGATTCGACTATTCTTCGTTTCAGAAGTGCATTTCTGTACGGAATCCCTGTTTCACGTGATGGATCAGTGGGTTTGCATGCAAACATGCGAATTTGGTATAGAAACTTCGAATCGGCAAACACGATCACGATTCATTCGATCTTATGTCAGATTCGACGATTCTTCGTTTCAGAAGTGTATTTCTATGCGGAATCGCTGTTTCGCGTGCTAGATCAGTTCATTTGCATGCAACGAAGGGAAATTGGCACAGAAACTTCGATTCGCCTAGCACGATCACGATTCATTCGGGCTTATGTCAGATTCGACGATTCTTCGTCTCAGAAGTGTATTTCTGTGCGGAATCGCTGTTTCGCGTGCTAGATCAGTGCATTTGCATGCAACGAAGCAAAATTCGCACAGAAACTCCGATGCGGCAAGCACGATCAAGATTTATTCGAGCTTATGTCAGATTCGACGATTCTTCGTTTCAGAAGTGCATTTCTGTGCGGAATCTCTGTTTCGCGTGCTAGATCAGTGCATTTGCATGCAACGAAGCGAAATTGGCGTAGAAACTCCGATTCTGCAAGCACGATCACGATTTATTCGAGCTTATGTCAGATTCGACGATTCTTCGTTTCAGAAGTGTATTTCTGTGCGGAATCGCTGTTTCGCGTGCTAGATCAGTGCATTTGCATGCAACGAAGCGAAGTTGGCGCAGAAACCCCGATTCTGCAAGCACGATCACGATTTATTCGAGCTTATGTCAGATTCGACGATTCTTCGTTTCAGAAGTGTATTTCTGTGCGGAATCGCTGTCTCGCGTGCTAGATCAGTTCATTTGCATGCAACGAAGGGAAATTGGTACAGAAACTCCGATGCGGCAAGCACGATCACGATTTATTGGAGCTTATGTCAGATTCGACGATTCTTCGTTACAGAAGTGTATTTCTGTGCGGAATCGCTGTTTCGCGTGCTAGATCAGTGCATTTGCATGCAACGAAGCGAAATTGGCGCACAAACTCCGATTCTGCAAGCACGATCACGATTTATTCGAGCTTATGTCAGATTCGACGATTCTTCGTTTCAGAAGTGTATTTCTGTGCGGAATCGCTGTCTCGCGTGCAAGATCAGTTCATTTGCATGCAACGAAGGGAAATTGGCACAGAAACTTCGATTCGCCTAGCACGATCACGATTCATTCGGGCTTATGTCAGATTCGACGATTCTTCGTTTCAGAAGTGTATTTCTGTGCGGAATCGCTGTCTCGCGTGCTAGATCAGTTCATTTGCATGCAACGAAGGGAAATTGGCACAGAAACTTCGATTCGGCAACCACGATCACCATTTATTCGACCTTATGTCAGATTCGACGATTCTTCGTTTCAGAAGTGTATTTCTGTGCGGAATCGCTGTCTCGCGTGCTAGATCAGTGCATTTGCATGCAACGAAGAGAAATTGGCACAGAAATTCCTATTCGGCAATCACGATCACGATTTATTCGAGCTTATGTCAGATTCGACGATTCTTCGTTTCAGAAAGGTATTTCTGTGCGGAATCGCTATTTCGCGTGCTAGATCAGTGCATTTGCATGCAACGAAGAGAAATTGGTACAGAAACTCCGATGCGGCAAGCACGATCACGATTTATTCGAGCTTATGTCAGATTAGACGATTCTTCGTTTCAGAAGTGTATTTCTGTGCGGAATCGCTGTCTCGCGTGCTAGATCAGTTCATTTGCATGCAACGAAGGGAAATTGGCACAGAAACTTCGATTCGCCTAGCACGATCACGATTCATTCGGGCTTATGTCAGATTCGACGATTCTTCGTTTCAGAAGTGTATTTCTGTGCGGAATCGCTGTTTCGCGTGCTAGAACAGTGCATTTGCATGCAACGAAGAGAAATTGGCACAGAAACTCCGATGCGGCAAGTACGATCACGATTTATTCGAGCTTATGTCAGATTCGTCGATTCTTCGTTTCAGAAGTGTATTTCTGTGCGGAATCGCTGTCTCGGGTGCTAGATCAGTTCATTTGCATGCAACGAAGGGAAATTGGCACAGAAACTGTGACTCGCCAAGCGCGATCACGATTCATTCGGGCTTATGTCAGATTCGACTATTCTTCGTTTCAGAAGTGTATTTCTGTACGGAATCCAATTTTTCACGTGATGGATCAGTTTGTTTGCATGCAAATATGCGAAATTGGCACTGAAACTCCGATTCTGCATGCACGATCACGATTTATTCGAGCTTATGTCAGATTCGACGATTCTTCGTTTCAGAAGTGTATTTCTGTACGGAATCCCTGTTTCACGTGATGGATCAGTGGGTTTGCATGCAAATATGCGAAATTGGCACAGAAACTCCGATTCTGCATGCACGATCACGATTTATTCGAGCTTATGTCAGATTCGACGATTCTTCGTTTCAGAAGTGTATTTCTGTGCGGAATCGCTGTTTCGCATGCTAGATCAGTGCATTTGCATGCAACGAAGCGAAATTGGCGCAGAAACTCCGATTCTGCAAGCACGATCACGATTTATTCGAGCTTATGTCAGATTCGACGATTCTTCGTTTCAGAAGTGTATTTCTGTGCGCAATCGCTGTCTCGCGTGCTAGATCAGTTCATTTGCATGCAACGAAGGGAAATTAGCACAGAAACTTCGATTCGCCTAGCACGATCACGATTCATTCGGGCTTATGTCAGATTCGACGATTCTTCGTTTCAGAAGTGTATTTCTGTGCGGAATCGCTGTGTCGCCTAATAGATCAGTTCATTTGCATGCAACGAAGGGAAATTGCCACAGAAACTTCGATTCGGCAACCACGATCACCATTTATTCGACCTTATGTCAGATTCGACGATTCTTCGTTTCAGAAGTGTATTTCTGTGCGGAATCGCTGTCTCGCGTGCTGGATCAGTTCATTTGCATGCAACGAAGGGAAAATGGCACAGAAACTTCGATTCGCCAAGCACGATCACGATTCATTCGGGCTTATGTCAGATTCGACTATTCTTCGTTTCAGAAGTGCATTTCTGTACGGAATCCCTGTTTCACGTGATGGATCAGTGGGTTTGCATGCAAACATGCGAATTTGGTATAGAAACTTCGAATCGGCAAACACGATCACGATTCATTCGATCTTATGTCAGATTCGACGATTCTTCGTTTCAGAAGTGTATTTCTATGCGGAATCGCTGTTTCGCGTGCTAGATCAGTTCATTTGCATGCAACGAAGGGAAATTGGCACAGAAACTTCGATTCGCCTAGCACGATCACGATTCATTCGGGCTTATGTCAGATTCGACGATTCTTCGTCTCAGAAGTGTATTTCTGTGCGGAATCGCTGTTTCGCGTGCTAGATCAGTGCATTTGCATGCAACGAAGCAAAATTCGCACAGAAACTCCGATGCGGCAAGCACGATCAAGATTTATTCGAGCTTATGTCAGATTCGACGATTCTTCGTTTCAGAAGTGCATTTCTGTGCGGAATCTCTGTTTCGCGTGCTAGATCAGTGCATTTGCATGCAACGAAGCGAAATTGGCGTAGAAACTCCGATTCTGCAAGCACGATCACGATTTATTCGAGCTTATGTCAGATTCGACGATTCTTCGTTTCAGAAGTGTATTTCTGTGCGGAATCGCTGTTTCGCGTGCTAGATCAGTGCATTTGCATGCAACGAAGCGAAGTTGGCGCAGAAACCCCGATTCTGCAAGCACGATCACGATTTATTCGAGCTTATGTCAGATTCGACGATTCTTCGTTTCAGAAGTGTATTTCTGTGCGGAATCGCTGTCTCGCGTGCTAGATCAGTTCATTTGCATGCAACGAAGGGAAATTGGTACAGAAACTCCGATGCGGCAAGCACGATCACGATTTATTGGAGCTTATGTCAGATTCGACGATTCTTCGTTACAGAAGTGTATTTCTGTGCGGAATCGCTGTTTCGCGTGCTAGATCAGTGCATTTGCATGCAACGAAGCGAAATTGGCGCACAAACTCCGATTCTGCAAGCACGATCACGATTTATTCGAGCTTATGTCAGATTCGACGATTCTTCGTTTCAGAAGTGTATTTCTGTGCGGAATCGCTGTCTCGCGTGCAAGATCAGTTCATTTGCATGCAACGAAGGGAAATTGGCACAGAAACTTCGATTCGCCTAGCACGATCACGATTCATTCGGGCTTATGTCAGATTCGACGATTCTTCGTTTCAGAAGTGTATTTCTGTGCGGAATCGCTGTTTCGCGTGCTAGATCAGTGCATTTGCATGCAACGAAGAGAAATTGGCACAGAAACTCCGATGCGGCAAGTACGATCACGATTTATTCGAGCTTATGTCAGATTCGACGATTCTTCGTTTCAGAAGTGTATTTCTGTGCGGAATCGCTGTTTCGCGTTCTAGATCAGTGCATTTGCATGCAACGAAGCGAAATTGGCGCAGAAACTCCGATTCTGCAAGCACGATCACGATTTATTCGAGCTTATGTCAGATTCGACGATTCTTCGTTTCAGAAGTGTATTTCTGTGCGGAATCGCTGTCTCGGGTGCTAGATCAGTTCATTTGCATGCAACGAAGGGAAATTAGCACAGAAACTGTGACCCGCCAAGCGCGATCACGATTCATTCGGGCTTATGTCAGATTCGACTATTCTTCGTTTCAGAAGTGTATTTCTGTACGGAATCCATGTTTCACGTGATGGATCAGTGGGTTTGCATGCAAATATGCGAAATTGGCACAGAAACTCCGATTCTGCATGCTCGATCACGATTTATTCGAGCTTATGCCAGATTCGACGATTCTTCGTTTCAGAAGTGTATTTCTGTGCGGAATCGCTGTTTCGCGTGCTAGATCAGTGCATTTGCATGCAACGAAGCGAAATTGGCGCAGAAACTCCGATTCTGCAAGCACGATCACGATTTATTCGAGCTTATGTCAGATTCGACGATTCTTCGTTTCAGAAGTGTATTTCTGTGCGGAATCGCTGTCTCGCGTGCTAGATCAGTTCATTTGCATGCAACGAAGGGAAATTGGCACAGAAACTTCGATTCGGCAACCACGATCACGATTTATTCGAGCTTATGTCAGATTCGACGATTCTTCGTTTCAGAAGTGTATTTCTGTGCGGAATCGCTGTCTCGGGTGCTAGATCAGTTCATTTGCATGCAACGAAGGGAAATTGGCACAGAAACTGTGACTCGCCAAGCGCGATCACGATTCATTCGGGCTTATGTCAGATTCGACTATTCATCGTTTCAGAAGTGTATTTCTGTACGGAATCCATGTTTCACGTGATGGATCAGTGGGTTTGCATGCAAATATGCGAAATTGGCACAGAAACTCCGATGCGGCAAGTACGATCACGATTTATTCGAGCTTATGTCAGATTCGACGATTCTTCGTTTCAGAAGTGTATTTCTGTGCGGAATCGCTGTCTCGGGTGCTAGATCAGTGCATTTGCATGCAACGAAGCGAAATTGGCGCACAAACTCCGATTCTGCAAGCACGATCACGATTTATTCGAGCTTATGTCAGATTCGACGATTCTTCGTTTCAGAAGTGTATTTCTGTGCGGAATCGCTGTCTCGCGTGCTAGATCAGTTCATTTGCATGCAACGAAGGGAAATTGGCACAGAAACTTCGATTCGCCTAGCACGATCACGATTCATTCGGGCTTATGTCAGATTCGACGATTCTTCGTTTCAGAAGTGTATTTCTGTGCGGAATCGCTGTTTCGCGTGCTAGATCAGTGCATTTGCATGCAACGAAGAGAAATTGGCACAGAAACTCCAATGCGGCAAGTACGATCACGATTTATTCGAGCTTATGTCAGATTCGACGATTCTTCGTTTCAGAAGTGTATTTCTGTGCGGAATCGCTGTCTCGGGTGCTAGATCAGTTCATTTGCATGCAACGAAGGGAAATTGGCACAGAAACTGTGACTCGCCAAGCGCGATCACGATTCATTCGGGCTTATGTCAGAATCGACGATTCTTCGTTTCAGAAGTGTATTTCTGTACGGAATCCATGTTTGACGTGATGGATCAGTGGGTTTGCATGCAAATATGCGAAATTGGCACAGAAACTCCGATTCTGCATGCACGATCACGATTTATTCGAGCTTATGTCAGATTCGACGATTCTTCGTTTCAGAAGTGTATTTCTGTGCGGAATCGCTGTCTCGCGTGCTAGATCAGTTCATTTGCATGCAACGAAGGGAAATAGGCACAGAAACTTCGATTCGGCAACCACGATCACCATTTATTCGACCTTATGTCAGATTCGACGATTCTTCGTTTCAGAAGTGTATTTCTGTGCGCAATCGCTGTTTCGCGTGCTAGATCAGTGCATTTGCATGCAACGAAGCGAAATTGGCGCAGAAACTCCGATTCTGCAAGCACGATCACGATTTATTCGATCTTATGTCAGATTCGACGATTCTTCGGTTCAGAAGTGTATTTCTGTGCGGAATCGCTGTCTCGCGTGCTAGATCAGTTCATTTGCATGCAACGAAGGGAAATTGGCACAGAAACTTCGATTCGCCAAGCACGATCACAATTCATTCGGGCTTATGTCAGATTCGACTATTCTTCGTTTCAGAAGTGCATTTCTGTACGGAATCCCTGTTTCACGTGATGGATCAGTGGGTGTGCATGCAAATATGCGAATTTGGTATAGAAACTTCGATTGGGCAAACACGATCACGATTCATTCGATCTTATGTCAGATTCGACGATTCTTCGTTTCAGAAGTGTATTTCTATGCGGAATCGCTGTTTCGCGTGCTAGATCAGTGCATTTGCATGCAACGAAGAGAAATTGGCACAGAAATTCCTATTCGGCAATCACGATCACGATTTATTCGAGCTTATGTCAGATTCGACGATTCTTCGTTTCAGAAAGGTATTTCTGTGCGGACTCGCTATTTCGCGTGCTAGATCAGTGCATTTGCATGCAACGAAGAGAAATTGGTACAGAAACTCCGATGCGGCAAGCACGATCACGATTTATTCGAGCTTATGTCAGATTCGACGATTCTTCGTTTCAGAAGTGTATTTCTTTGCGGAATCGCTGTTTCGCGTGCTAGATCAGTGCATTTGCATGCAACGAAGAGAAATTGGCACAGAAACTCCGATGCGGCAAGTACGATCACGATTTATTCGAGCTTATGTCAGATTCGACGATTCTTCGTTTCAGAAGTGTATTTCTGTGCGGAATCGCTGTCTCGGGTGCTAGATCAGTGCATTTGCATGCAACGAAGCGAAATTGGCGCACAAACTCCGATTCTGCAAGCACGATCACGATTTATTCGAGCTTATGTCAGATTCGACGATTCTTCGTTTCAGAAGTGTATTTCTGTGCGGAATCGCTGTCTCGCGTGCTAGATCAGTTCATTTGCATGCAACGAAGGGAAATTGGCACAGAAACTTCGATTCGCCTAGCACGATCACGATTCATTCGGGCTTATGTCAGATTCGACGATTCTTCGTTTCAGAAGTGTATTTCTTTGCGGAATCGCTGTTTCGCGTGCTAGATCAGTGCATTTGCATGCAACGAAGAGAAATTGGCACAGAAACTCCGATGCGGCAAGTACGATCACGATTTATTCGAGCTTATGTCAGATTCGACGATTCTTCGTTTCAGAAGTGTATTTCTGTGCGGAATCGCTGTCTCGGGTGCTAGATCAGTTCATTTGCATGCAACGAAGGGAAATTGGCACAGAAACTGTGACTCGCCAAGCGCGATCACGATTCATTCGGGCTTATGTCAGAATCGACGATTCTTCGTTTCAGAAGTGTATTTCTGTACGGAATCCATGTTTGACGTGATGGATCAGTGGGTTTGCATGCAAATATGCGAAATTGGCACAGAAACTCCGATTCTGCATGCACGATCACGATTTATTCGAGCTTATGTCAGATTCGACGATTCTTCGTTTCAGAAGTGTATTTCTGTACGGAATCCCTGTTTCACGTGATGGATCAGTGGGTTTGCATGCAAATATGCGAAATTGGCACAGAAACTCCGATTCTGCATGCACGATCACGATTTATTCGAGCTTATGTCAGATTCGACGATTCTTCGTTTCAGAAGTGTATTTCTGTACGGAATCCCTATTTCACGTGATGGATCAGTGGGTTTGCATGCAAATATGCGAAATTGCCACAGAAACTCCGATTCTGCATGCACGATCACGATTTATTCGAGCTTATGTCAGATTCGACGATTCTTCGTTTCAGAAGTGTATTTCTGTGCGGAATCGCTGTTTCGCGTGCTAGATCAGTGCATTTGCATGCAACGAAGCGAAATTGGCGCACAAACTCCGATTCTGCAAGCACGATCACGATTTATTCGAGCTTATGTCAGATTCGACGATTCTTCGTTTCAGAAGTGTATTTCTGTGCGGAATCGCTGTCTCGCGTGCTAGATCAGTTCATTTGCATGCAACGAAGGGAAATAGGCACAGAAACTTCGATTCGGCAACCACGATCACCATTTATTCGACCTTATGTCAGATTCGACGATTCTTCGTTTCAGAAGTGTATTTCTGTGCGGAATCGCTGTCTCGGGTGCTAGATCTGTTCATTTGCATGCAACGAAGGGAAATTAGCACAGAAACTGTGACCCGCCAAGCGCGATCACGATTCATTCGGGCTTATGTCAGATTCGACTATTCTTCGTTTCAGAAGTGTATTTCTGTACGGAATCCATGTTTCACGTGATGGATCAGTGGGTTTGCATGCAAATATGCGAAATTGGCACAGAAACTCCGATTCTGCATGCTCGATCACGATTTATTCGAGCTTATGCCAGATTCGACGATTCTTCGTTTCAGAAGTGTATTTCTGTGCGGAATCGCTGTTTCGCGTGATGGATCAGTGGGTTTGCATGCAAATATGCGAAATTGGCACAGAAACTCCGATTCTGCATGCACGATCACGATTTATTCGAGCTTATGTCAGATTCGACGATTCTTCGTTTCAGAAGTGTATTTCTGTACGGAATCCCTATTTCACGTGATGGATCAGTGGGTTTGCATGCAAATATGCGAAATTGCCACAGAAACTCCGATTCTGCATGCACGATCACGATTTATTCGAGCTTATGTCAGATTCGACGATTCTTCGTTTCAGAAGTGTATTTCTGTACGGAATCCCTGTTTCACGTGATGGATCAGTGGGTTTGCATGCAAATATGCGAAATTGGCACAGAAACTCCGATTCTGCATGCACGATCACGATTTATTCGAGCTTATGTCAGATTCGACGATTCTTCGTTTCAGAAGTGTATTTCTGTACGGAATCCCTATTTCACGTGATGGATCAGTGGGTTTGCATGCAAATATGCGAAATTGCCACAGAAACTCCGATTCTGCATGCACGATCACGATTTATTCGAGCTTATGTCAGATTCGACGATTCTTCGTTTCAGAAGTGTATTTCTGTGCGGAATCGCTGTTTCGCGTGCTAGATCAGTGCATTTGCATGCAACGAAGCGAAATTGGCGCACAAACTCCGATTCTGCAAGCACGATCACGATTTATTCGAGCTTATGTCAGATTCGACGATTCTTCGTTTCAGAAGTGTATTTCTGTGCGGAATCGCTGTCTCGCGTGCTAGATCAGTTCATTTGCATGCAACGAAGGGAAATAGGCACAGAAACTTCGATTCGGCAACCACGATCACCATTTATTCGACCTTATGTCAGATTCGACGATTCTTCGTTTCAGAAGTGTATTTCTGTGCGGAATCGCTGTCTCGGGTGCTAGATCAGTTCATTTGCATGCAACGAAGGGAAATTAGCACAGAAACTGTGACCCGCCAAGCGCGATCACGATTCATTCGGGCTTATGTCAGATTCGACTATTCTTCGTTTCAGAAGTGTATTTCTGTACGGAATCCATGTTTCACGTGATGGATCAGTGGGTTTGCATGCAAATATGCGAAATTGGCACAGAAACTCCGATTCTGCATGCTCGATCACGATTTATTCAAGCTTATGCCAGATTCGACGATTCTTCGTTTCAGAAGTGTATTTCTGTGCGGAATCGCTGTTTCGCGTGCTAGATCAGTGCATTTGCATGCAACGAAGCGAAATTGGCGCAGAAACTCCGATTCTGCAAGCACGATCACGATTTATTCGAGCTTATGTCAGATTCGACGATTCTTCGTTTCAGAAGTGTATTTCTGTGCGGAATCGCTGTCTCGCGTGCTAGATCAGTTCATTTGCATGCAACGAAGGGAAATTGGCACAGAAACTTCGATTCGGCAAGCACGATCACGATTTATTCGAGCTTATGTCAGATTCGACGATTCTTCGTTTCAGAAGTGTATTTCTGTGCGGAATCGCTGTCTCGGGTGCTAGATCAGTTCATTTGCATGCAACGAAGGGAAATTGGCACAGAAACTGTGACTCGCCAAGCGCGATCACGATTCATTCGGGCTTATGTCAGATTCGACTATTCATCGTTTCAGAAGTGTATTTCTGTACGGAATCCATGTTTCACGTGATGGATCAGTGGGTTTGCATGCAAATATGCGAAATTGGCACAGAAACTCCGATTCTGCATGCACGATCACGATTTATTCGAGCTTATGTCAGATTCGACGATTCTTCGTTTCAGAAGTGTATTTCTGTACGGAATCCCTGTTTCACGTGATGGATCAGTGGGTTTGCATGCAAATATGCGAAATTGGCACAGAAACTCCGATTCTGCATGCACGATCACGATTTATTCGAGCTTATGTCAGATTCGACGATTCTTCGTTTCAGAAGTGTATTTCTGTGCGGAATCGCTGTTTCGCGTGCTAGATCAGTGCATTTGCATGCAACGAAGCGAAATTGGCGCAGAAACTCCGATTCTGCAAGCACGATCACGATTTATTCGAGCTTATGTCAGATTCGACGATTCTTCGTTTCAGAAGTGTATTTCTGTGCGGAATCGCTGTCTCGCGTGCTAGATCAGTTCATTTGCATGCAACGAAGGGAAATTGGCACAGAAACTTCGATTCGGCAACCACGATCACCATTTATTCGACCTTATGTCAGATTCGACGATTCTTCGTTTCAGAAGTGTATTTCTGTGCGGAATCGCTGTTTCGCGTGCTAGATCAGTGCATTTGCATGCAACGAAGCGAAATTGGCGCAGAAACTCCGATTCTGCAAGCACGATCACGATTTATTCGATCTTATGTCAGATTCGACGATTCTTCGGTTCAGAAGTGTATTTCTGTGCGGAATCGCTGTCTCGCGTGCTAGATCAGTTCATTTGCATGCAACGAAGGGAAATTGGCACAGAAACTTCGATTCGCCAAGCACGATCACAATTCATTCGGGCTTATGTCAGATTCGACTATTCTTCGTTTCAGAAGTGTATTTCTGTACGGAATCCATGTTTCACGTGATGGATCAGTGGGTTTGCATGCAAATATGCGAAATTGGCACAGAAACTCCGATTCTGCATGCACGATCACGATTTATTCGAGCTTATGTCAGATTCGACGATTCTTCGTTTCAGAAGTGTATTTCTGTACGGAATCCCTATTTCACGTGATGGATCAGTGGGTTTGCATGCAAATATGCGAAATTGCCACAGAAACTCCGATTCTGCATGCACGATCACGATTTATTCGAGCTTATGTCAGATTCGACGATTCTTCGTTTCAGAAGTGTATTTCTGTGCGGAATCGCTGTTTCGCGTGCTAGATCAGTGCATTTGCATGCAACGAAGCGAAATTGGCGCACAAACTCCGATTCTGCAAGCACGATCACGATTTATTCGAGCTTATGTCAGATTCGACGATTCTTCGTTTCAGAAGTGTATTTCTTTGCGGAATCGCTGTCTCGCGTGCTAGATCAGTTCATTTGCATGCAACGAAGGGAAATAGGCACAGAAACTTCGATTCGGCAACCACGATCACCATTTATTCGACCTTATGTCAGATTCGACGATTCTTCGTTTCAGAAGTGTATTTCTGTGCGGAATCGCTGTTTCGCGTGCTAGATCAGTGCATTTGCATGCAACGAAGCGAAATTGGCGCAGAAACTCCGATTCTGCAAGCACGATCACGATTTATTCGATCTTATGTCAGATTCGACGATTCTTCGGTTCAGAAGTGTATTTCTGTGCGGAATCGCTGTCTCGCGTGCTAGATCAGTTCATTTGCATGCAACGAAGGGAAATTGGCACAGAAACTTCGATTCGCCAAGCACGATCACAATTCATTCGGGCTTATGTCAGATTCGACTATTCTTCGTTTCAGAAGTGCATTTCTGTACGGAATCCCTGTTTCACGTGATGGATCAGTGGGTGTGCATGCAAATATGCGAATTTGGTATAGAAACTTCGATTGGGCAAACACGATCACGATTCATTCGATCTTATGTCAGATTCGACGATTCTTCGTTTCAGAAGTGTATTTCTATGCGGAATCGCTGTTTCGCGTGCTAGATCAGTGCATTTGCATGCAACGAAGAGAAATTGGCACAGAAATTCCTATTCGGCAATCACGATCACGATTTATTCGAGCTTATGTCAGATTCGACGATTCTTCGTTTCAGAAAGGTATTTCTGTGCGGACTCGCTATTTCGCGTGCTAGATCAGTGCATTTGCATGCAACGAAGAGAAATTGGTACAGAAACTCCGATGCGGCAAGCACGATCACGATTTATTCGAGCTTATGTCAGATTCGACGATTCTTCGTTTCAGAAGTGTATTTCTTTGCGGAATCGCTGTTTCACGTGCTAGATCAGTGCATTTGCATGCAACGAAGAGAAATTGGCACAGAAACTCCGATGCGGCAAGTACGATCACGATTTATTCGAGCTTATGTCAGATTCGACGATTCTTCGTTTCAGAAGTGTATTTCTGTGCGGAATCGCTGTCTCGGGTGCTAGATCAGTGCATTTGCATGCAACGAAGCGAAATTGGCGCACAAACTCCGATTCTGCAAGCACGATCACGATTTATTCGAGCTTATGTCAGATTCGACGATTCTTCGTTTCAGAAGTGTATTTCTGTGCGGAATCGCTGTCTCGCGTGCTAGATCAGTTCATTTGCATGCAACGAAGGGAAATTGGCACAGAAACTTCGATTCGCCTAGCACGATCACGATTCATTCGGGCTTATGTCAGATTCGACGATTCTTCGTTTCAGAAGTGTATTTCTTTGCGGAATCGCTGTTTCGCGTGCTAGATCAGTGCATTTGCATGCAACGAAGAGAAATTGGCACAGAAACTCCAATGCGGCAAGTACGATCACGATTTATTCGAGCTTATGTCAGATTCGACGATTCTTCGTTTCAGAAGTGTATTTCTGTGCGGAATCGCTGTCTCGGGTGCTAGATCAGTTCATTTGCATGCAACGAAGGGAAATTGGCACAGAAACTGTGACTCGCCAAGCGCGATCACGATTCATTCGGGCTTATGTCAGAATCGACGATTCTTCGTTTCAGAAGTGTATTTCTGTACGGAATCCATGTTTGACGTGATGGATCAGTGGGTTTGCATGCAAATATGCGAAATTGGCACAGAAACTCCGATTCTGCATGCACGATCACGATTTATTCGAGCTTATGTCAGATTCGACGATTCTTCGTTTCAGAAGTGTATTTCTGTGCGGAATCGCTGTCTCGCGTGCTAGATCAGTTCATTTGCATGCAACGAAGGGAAATAGGCACAGAAACTTCGATTCGGCAACCACGATCACCATTTATTCGACCTTATGTCAGATTCGACGATTCTTCGTTTCAGAAGTGTATTTCTGTGCGCAATCGCTGTTTCGCGTGCTAGATCAGTGCATTTGCATGCAACGAAGCGAAATTGGCGCAGAAACTCCGATTCTGCAAGCACGATCACGATTTATTCGATCTTATGTCAGATTCGACGATTCTTCGGTTCAGAAGTGTATTTCTGTGCGGAATCGCTGTCTCGCGTGCTAGATCAGTTCATTTGCATGCAACGAAGGGAAATTGGCACAGAAACTTCGATTCGCCAAGCACGATCACAATTCATTCGGGCTTATGTCAGATTCGACTATTCTTCGTTTCAGAAGTGCATTTCTGTACGGAATCCCTGTTTCACGTGATGGATCAGTGGGTGTGCATGCAAATATGCGAATTTGGTATAGAAACTTCGATTGGGCAAACACGATCACGATTCATTCGATCTTATGTCAGATTCGACGATTCTTCGTTTCAGAAGTGTATTTCTATGCGGAATCGCTGTTTCGCGTGCTAGATCAGTGCATTTGCATGCAACGAAGAGAAATTGGCACAGAAATTCCTATTCGGCAATCACGATCACGATTTATTCGAGCTTATGTCAGATTCGACGATTCTTCGTTTCAGAAAGGTATTTCTGTGGGGACTCGCTATTTCGCGTGCTAGATCAGTGCATTTGCATGCAACGAAGAGAAATTGGTACAGAAACTCCGATGCGGCAAGCACGATCACGATTTATTCGAGCTTATGTCAGATTCGACGATTCTTCGTTTCAGAAGTGTATTTCTTTGCGGAATCGCTGTTTCGCGTGCTAGATCAGTGCATTTGCATGCAACGAAGAGAAATTGGCACAGAAACTCCGATGCGGCAAGTACGATCACGATTTATTCGAGCTTATGTCAGATTCGACGATTCTTCGTTTCAGAAGTGTATTTCTGTGCGGAATCGCTGTCTCGGGTGCTAGATCAGTGCATTTGCATGCAACGAAGCGAAATTGGCGCACAAACTCCGATTCTGCAAGCACGATCACGATTTATTCGAGCTTATGTCAGATTCGACGATTCTTCGTTTCAGAAGTGTATTTCTGTGCGGAATCGCTGTCTCGCGTGCTAGATCAGTTCATTTGCATGCAACGAAGGGAAATTGGCACAGAAACTTCGATTCGCCTAGCACGATCACGATTCATTCGGGCTTATGTCAGATTCGACGATTCTTCGTTTCAGAAGTGTATTTCTTTGCGGAATCGCTGTTTCGCGTGCTAGATCAGTGCATTTGCATGCAACGAAGAGAAATTGGCACAGAAACTCCGATGCGGCAAGTACGATCACGATTTATTCGAGCTTATGTCAGATTCGACGATTCTTCGTTTCAGAAGTGTATTTCTGTGCGGAATCGCTGTCTCGGGTGCTAGATCAGTTCATTTGCATGCAACGAAGGGAAATTGGCACAGAAACTGTGACTCGCCAAGCGCGATCACGATTCATTCGGGCTTATGTCAGAATCGACGATTCTTCGTTTCAGAAGTGTATTTCTGTACGGAATCCATGTTTGACGTGATGGATCAGTGGGTTTGCATGCAAATATGCGAAATTGGCACAGAAACTCCGATTCTGCATGCACGATCACGATTTATTCGAGCTTATGTCAGATTCGACGATTCTTCGTTTCAGAAGTGTATTTCTGTACGGAATCCCTGTTTCACGTGATGGATCAGTGGGTTTGCATGCAAATATGCGAAATTGGCACAGAAACTCCGATTCTGCATGCACGATCACGATTTATTCGAGCTTATGTCAGAATCGACGATTCTTCGTTTCAGAAGTGTATTTCTGTGCGGAATCGCTGTTTCGCGTACTAGATCAGTGCATTTGCATGCAACGAAGCGAAATTGTCGCAGAAACTCCGATTCTGCAAGCGCGATCACGATTTATTCGAGCTTATGTCAGATTCGACGATTCTTCGTTTCAGAAGTGTATTTCTGTGCGGAATCGCTGTCTCGCCTGCTAGATCAGTTCATTTGCATGCAACGAAGGGAAATTGGCACAGAAACTTCGATTCGGCAACCACGATCACGATTTATTCGAGCTTATGTCAGATTCGACGATTCTTCGTTTCAGAAGTGTATTTCTGTGCGGAATCGCTGTCTCGCGTGCTAGATCAGTTCATTTGCATGCAACGAAGGGAAATTGGCACAGAAACTTCGATTCGGCAACCACGATCACCATTTATTCGACCTTATGTCAGATTCGACGATTCTTCGTTTCAGAAGTGTATTTCTGTGCGGAATCGCTGTCTCGCGTGCTAGATCAGTGCATTTGCATGCAACGAAGAGAAATTGGCACAGAAATTCCTATTCGGCAATCACGATCACGATTTATTCGAGCTTATGTCAGATTCGACGATTCTTCGTTTCAGAAAGGTATTTCTGTGCGGAATCGCTATTTCGCGTGCTAGATCAGTGCATTTGCATGCAATGAAGAGAAATTGGTACAGAAACTCCGATGCGGCAAGCACGATCACGATTTATTCGAGCTTATGTCAGATTCGACGATTCATCGTTTCAGAAGTGTATTTCTGTGCGGAATCGCTGTTTCGCGTGCTAGATCAGTGCATTTGCATGCAACGAAGCGAAATTGGCGCACAAACTCCGATTCTGCAAGCACGATCACGATTTATTCGAGCTTATGTCAGATTCGACGATTCTTCGTTTCAGAAGTGTATTTCTGTGCGGAATCGCTGTCTCGCGTGCTAGATCAGTTCATTTGCATGCAACGAAGGGAAATTGGCACAGAAACTTCGATTCGGCAACCACGATCACCATTTATTCGACCTTATGTCAGATTCGACGATTCTTCGTTTCAGAAGTGTATTTCTGTGCGGAATCGCTGTCTCGCGTGCTAGATCAGTTCATTTGCATGCAACGAAGGGAAATTGGCACAGAAACTTCGATTCGCCAAGCACGATCACAATTAATTCGGGCTTATGTCAGATTCGACTATTCTTCGTTTCAGAAGTGCATTTCTGTACGGAATCCCTGTTTCACGTGATGGATCAGTGGGTTTGCATGCAAATATGCGAATTTGGTATAGAAACTTCGATTGGGCAAACACGATCACGATTCATTCGATCTTATGTCAGATTCTACGATTCTTCGTTTCAGAAGTGTATTTCTATGCGGAATCGCTGTTTCGCATGCTAGATCAGTGCATTTGCATGCAACGAAGAGAAATTGGCACAGAAATTCCTATTCGGCAATCACGATCACGATTTATTCGAGCTTATGTCAGATTCGACGATTCTTCTTTTCAGAAAGGTATTTCTGTGCGGAATCGCTATTTCGCGTGCTAGATCAGTGCATTTGCATGCAATGAAGAGAAATTGGTACAGAAACTCCGATGCGGCAAGCACGATCACGATTTATTCGAGCTTATGTCAGATTCGACGATTCATCGTTTCAGAAGTGTATTTCTGTGCGGAATCGCTGTTTCGCGTGCTAGATCAGTGCATTTGCATGCAACGAAGCGAAATTGGCGCACAAACTCCGATTCTGCAAGCACGATCACGATTTATTCGAGCTTATGTCAGATTCGACGATTCTTCGTTTCAGAAGTGTATTTCTGTGCGGAATCGCTGTCTCGCGTGCTAGATCAGTTTATTTGCATGCAACGAAGGGAAATTGGCACAGAAACTTCGATTCGCCTAGCACGATCACGATTCATTCGGGCTTATGTCAGATTCGACGATTCTTCGTTTCAGAAGTGTATTTCTGTGCGGAATCGCTGTCTCGCGTGCTAGATCAGTTTATTTGCATGCAACGAAGAGAAATTGGCACAGAAACTCCGATGCGGCAAGTACGATCACGATTTATTCGAGCTTATGTCAGATTCGACGATTCATCGTTTCAGAAGTGTATTTCTGTGCGGAATCTCTGTTTCGCGTGATGGATCAGTGGGTTTGCATGCAAATATGCGAAATTGGCACAGAAACTCCGATTCTGCATGCACGATCACGATTTATTCGAGCTTATGTCAGATTCGACGATTCTTCGTTTCAGAAGTGTATTTCTGTACGGAATCCCTGTTTCACGTGATGGATCAGTGGGTTTGCATGCAAATATGCGAAATTGGCACAGAAACTCCCATTCTGCATGCACGATCACGATTTATTCGAGCTTATGTCAGATTCGACGATTCTTCGTTTCAGCAGTGTATTTCTGTGCGGAATCGCTGTCTCGGGTGCTAGATCAGTTCATTTGCATGCAACGAAGGGAAATTGGCACAGAAACTGTGACTCGCCAAGCGTGATCACGATTCATTCGGGCTTATGTCAGATTCGACTATTCATCGTTTCAGAAGTGTATTTCTGTACGGAATCCATGTTTCACGTGATGGATCAGTGGGTTTGCATGCAAATATGCGAAATTGGCACAGAAACTCCGATTCTGCATGCACGATCACGATTTATTCGAGCTTATGTCAGATTCGACGATTCTTCGTTTCAGAAGTGTATTTCTGTACGGAATCCCTGTTTCACGTGATGGATCAGTGGGTTTGCATGCAAATATGCGAAATTGGCACAGAAACTCCGATTCTGCATGCACGATCACGATTTATTCGAGCTTATGTCAGATTCGACGATTCTTCGTTTCAGAAGTGTATTTCTGTGCGGAATCGCTGTTTCGCGTGCTAGGTCAGTGCATTTGCATGCAACGAAGCGAAATTGGCGCAGAAACTCCGATTCTGCAAGCACGATCACGATTTATTCGAGCTTATGTCAGATTCGACGATTCTTCGTTTCAGAAGTGTATTTCTGTGCGGAATCGCTGTTTTGCGTGCTAGATCAGTGCATTTGCATGCAACGAAGCGAAATTGGCGCAGAAACTCCGATTCTGCAAGCACGATCACGCTTTATTCGATCTTATGTCAGATTCGACGATTCTTCGGTTCAGAAGTGTATTTCTGTGCGGAATCGCTGTCTCGCGTGCTAGATCAGTTCATTTGCATGCAACGAAGGGAAATTGGCACAGAAACTTCGATTCGCCAAGCACGATCACAATTCATTCGGGCTTATGTCAGATTCGACTATTCTTCGTTTCAGAAGTGTATTTCTGTACGGAATCCATGTTTCACGTGATGGATCAGTGGGATTGCATGCAAATATGCGAAATTGGCACAGAAACTCCGATTCTGCATGCACGATCACGATTTATTCGAGCTTATGTCAGATTCGACGATTCTTCGTTTCAGAAGTGTATTTCTGTACGGAATCCCTGTTTCACGTGATGGATCAGTGGGTTTGCATGCAAATATGCGAAATTGGCACAGAAACTCCGATTCTGCATGCACGATCACGATTTATTCGAGCTTATGTCAGATTCGACGATTCTTCGTTTCAGAAGTGTATTTCTGTGCGGAATCGCTGTTTCGCGTGCTAGATCAGTTCATTTGCATGCAACGAAGGGAAATTGGCACAGAAACTTCGATTCGCCTAGCACGATCACGATTCATTCGGGCTTATGTCAGATTCGACGATTCTTCGTTTCAGAAGTGTATTTCTTTGCGGAATCGCTGTTTCGCGTGCTAGATCAGTGCATTTGCATGCAACGAAGAGAAATTGGCACAGAAACTCCGATGCGGCAGGTACGATCACGATTTATTCGAGCTTATGTCAGATTCGACGATTCTTCGTTTCAGAAGTGTATTTCTGTGCGGAATCGCTGTCTCGGGTGCTAGATCAGTTCATTTGCATGCAACGAAGAGAAATTGGCACAGAAACTCCGATTCTGCATGCACGATCACGATTTATTCGAGCTTATGTCAGATTCGACGATTCTTCGTTTCAGAAGTGTATTTCTGTACGGAATCCCTGTTTCACGTGATGGATCAGTGGGTTTGCATGCAAATATGCGAAATTGGCACAGAAACTCCGATTCTGCATGCACGATCACGATTTATTCGAGCTTATGTCAGAATCGACGATTCTTCGTTTCAGAAGTGTATTTCTGTGCGGAATCGCTGTTTCGCGTGCTAGATCAGTGCATTTGCATGCAACGAAGCGAAATTGGCGCAGAAACTCCGATTCTGCATGCACGATCACGATTTATTCGAGCTTATGTCAGATTCGACGATTCTTCGTTTCAGAAGTGTATTTCTGTGCGGAATCGCTGTCTCGCGTGCTAGATCAGTTCATTTGCATGCAACGAAGGGAAATTGGCACAGAAACTTCGATTCGGCAACCACGATCACCATTTATTCGACCTTATGTCAGATTCGACGATTCTTCGTTTCAGAAGTGTATTTCTGTGCGGAATCGCTGTCTCGCGTGCTAGATCAGTTCATTTGCATGCAACGAAGGGAAATTGGCACAGAAACTTCGATTCGCCAAGCACGATCACAATTCATTCGGGCTTATGTCAGATTCGACTATTCTTCGTTTCAGAAGTGCATTTCTGTACGGAATCCCTGTTTCACGTGATGGATCAGTGGGTTTGCATGCAAATATGCGAATTTGGTATAGAAACTTCGATTGGGCAAACACGATCACGATTCATTCGATCTTATGTCAGATTCTACGATTCTTCGTTTCAGAAGTGTATTTCTATGCGGAATCGCTGTTTCGCATGCTAGATCAGTGCATTTGCATGCAACGAAGAGAAATTGGCACAGAAATTCCTATTCGGCAATCACGATCACGATTTATTCGAGCTTATGTCAGATTCGACGATTCTTCGTTTCAGAAAGGTATTTCTGTGCGGAATCGCTATTTCGCGTGCTAGATCAGTGCATTTGCATGCAATGAAGAGAAATTGGTACAGAAACTCCGATGCGGCAAGCACGATCACGATTTATTCGAGCTTATGTCAGATTCGACGATTCTTCGTTTCAGAAGTGTATTTCTGTGCGGAAAAGCTGTTTCGCGTGCTAGATCAGTGCATTTGCATGCAACGAAGCGAAATTGGCGCACAAACTCCGATTCTGCAAGCACGATCACGATTTATTCGAGCTTATGTCAGATTCGACGATTCTTCGTTTCAGAAGTGTATTTCTGTGCGGAATCGCTGTCTCGCGTGCTAGATCAGTTTATTTGCATGCAACGAAGGGAAATTGGCACAGAAACTTCGATTCGCCTAGCACGATCACGATTCATTCGGGCTTATGTCAGATTCGACGATTCTTCGTTTCAGAAGTGTATTTCTGTGCGGAATCGCTGTTTCGCGTGCTAGATCAGTGCATTTGCATGCAACGAAGAGAAATTGGCACAGAAACTCCGTTGCGGCAAGTACGATCACGATTTATTCGAGCTTATGTCAGATTCGACGATTCTTCGTTTCAGAAGTGTATTTCTGTGCGGAATCTCTGTTTCGCGTGCTAGATCAGTGCATTTGCATGCAACGAAGCGAAATTGGCGCAGAAACTCCGATTCTGCAAGCACGATCACGATTTATTCGAGCTTATGTCAGATTCGACGATTCTTCGTTTCAGAAGTGTATTTCTGTGCGGAATCGCTGTCTCGCGTGCTAGATCAGTTCATTTGCATGCAACGAAGGGAAATTGGCACAGAAACTTCGATTCGGCAACCACGATCACCATTTATTCGACCTTATGTCAGATTCGACGATTCTTCGTCTCAGAAGTGTATTTCTGTACGGAATCCCTGTTTCACGTGATGGATCAGTGGGTTTGCATGCAAATATGCGAAATTGGCACAGAAACTCCGATTCTGCATGCACGATCACGATTTATTCGAGCTTATCTCAGATTCGACGATTCTTCGTTTCAGAAGTGTATTTCTGTGCGGAATCGCTGTCTCGCGTGCTAGATCAGTTCATTTGCATGCAACGAAGGGAAATTGGCACAGAAACTTCGATTCGGCAACCACGATCTCCATTTATTCGACCTTATGTCAGATTCGACGATTCTTCGTTTCAGAAGTGTATTTCTGTGCGGAATCGCTGTTTCGCGTGCTAGATCAGTGCATTTGCATGCAACGAAGCGAAATTGGCGCAGAAACTCCGATTCTGCGAGCACGATCACGATTTATTCGATCTTATGTCAGATTCGACGATTCTTCGGTTCAGAAGTGTATTTCTGTGCGGAATCGCTGTCTCGCGTGCTAGATCAGTTCATTTGCTTGCAACGAAGGGAAATTGGCACAGAAACTTCGATTCGCCAAGCACGATCACAATTCATTCGGGCTTATGTCAGATTCGACTATTCTTCGTTTCAGAAGTGCATTTCTGTACGGAATCCCTGTTTCACGTGATGGATCAGTGGGTTTGCATGCAAATATGCGAATTTGGTATAGAAACTTCGATTGGGCAAACACGATCACGATTCATTCGATCTTATGTCAGATTCGACGATTCTTCGTTTCAGAAGTGTATTTCTATGCGGAATCGCTGTTTCGCGTGCTAGATCAGTGCATTTGCATGCAACGAAGAGAAATTGGCACAGAAATTCCTATTCGGCAATCACGATCACGATTTATTCGAGCTTATGTCAGATTCGACGATTCCTCGTTTCAGAAAGGTATTTCTGTGCGGAATCGCTATTTCGCGTGCTAGATCAGTGCATTTGCATGCAACGAAGAGAAATTGGTACAGAAACTCCGATGCGGCAAGCACGATCACGATTTATTGGAGCTTATGTCAGATTCGACGATTCTTCGTTACAGAAGTGTATTTCTGTGCGGAATCGCTGTTTCGCGTGCTAGATCAGTGCATTTGCATGCAACGAAGCGAAATTGGCGGCCAAACTCCGATTCTGCAAGCACGATCACGATTTATTCGAGCTTATGTCAGATTCGACGATTCTTCGTTTCAGAAGTGTATTTCTGTACGGAATCGCTGTCTCGCGTGCTAGATCAGTTCATTTGCATGCAACGAAGGGAAATTGGCACAGAAACTTCGATTCGCCTAGCACGATCACGATTCACTCGGGCTTATGTCAGATTCGACGATTCTTCGTTTCAGAAGTGTATTTCTGTGCGGAATCGCTGTTTCGCGTGCTAGATCAGTGCATTTGCATGCAACGAAGAGAAATTGGCACAGAAACTCCGATGCGGCAAGTACGATCACGATTTATTCGAGCTTATGTTAGATTCGACGATTCTTCGTTTCAGAAGTGTATTTCTGTGCGGAATCGCTGTTTCGCGTGCTAGATCAGTGCATTTGCATGCAACGAAGCGAAATTGGCGCAGAAACTCCGATTCTGCTAGCACGATCACGATTTATTCGAGCTTATGTCAGATTCGACGATTCTTCGTTTCAGAAGTGTATTTCTGTGCGGAATCGCTGTCTCGGGTGCTAGATCAGTTCATTTGCATGCAACGAAGGGAAATTAGCACAGAAACTGTGACCCGCCAAGCGCGATCACGATTCATTCGGGCTTATGTCAGATTCGACTATTCTTCGTTTCAGAAGTGTATTTCTGTACGGAATCCATGTTTCACGTGATGGATCAGTGGGTTTGCATGCAAATATGCGAAATTGGCACAGAAACTCCGATTCTGCATGCTCGATCACGATTTATTCGAGCTTATGCCAGATTCGACGATTCTTCGTTTCAGAAGTGTATTTCTGTACGGAATCCCTGTTTCACGTGATGGATCAGTGGGTTTGCATGCAAATATGCGAAATTGGCACAGAAACTCCGATTCTGCATGCACGATCACGATTTATTCGAGCTTATGTCAGAATCGACGATTCTTCGTTTCAGAAGTGTATTTCTGTGCGGAATCGCTGTTTCGCGTGCTAGATCAGTGCATTTGCATGCAACGAAGCGAAATTGGCGCAGAAACTCCGATTCTGCAAGCACGATCACGATTTATTCGAGCTTATGTCAGATTCGACGATTCTTCGTTTCAGAAGTGTATTTCTGTGCGGAATCGCTGTCTCGCGTGCTAGATCAGTTCATTTGCATGCAACGAAGGGAAATTGGCACAGAAACTTCGATTCGGCAACCACGATCACCATTTATTCGACCTTATGTCAGATTCGACGATTCTTCGTTTCAGAAGTGTATTTCTGTGCGGAATCGCTGTCTCGCGTGCTAGATCAGTTCATTTGCATGCAACGAAGGGAAATTGGCACAGAAACTTCGATTCGCCAAGCACGATCACAATTCATTCGGGCTTATGTCAGATTCGACAATTCTTCGTTTCAGAAGTGCATTTCTGTACGGAATCCCTGTTTCACGTGATGGATCAGTGGGTTTGCATGCAAATATGCGAAATTGGCACAGAAACTCCGATTCTGCATGCTCGATCACGATTTATTCGAGCTTATGCCAGATTCGACGATTCTTCGTTTCAGAAGTGTATTTCTGTACGGAATCCCTGTTTCACGTGATGGATCAGTGGGTTTGCATGCAAATATGCGAAATTGGCACAGAAACTCCGATTCTGCATGCACGATCACGATTTATTCGAGCTTATGTCAGAATCGACGATTCTTCGTTTCAGAAGTGTATTTCTGTGCGGAATCGCTGTTTCGCGTGCTAGATCAGTGCATTTGCATGCAACGAAGCGAAATTGGCGCAGAAACTCCGATTCTGCAAGCACGATCACGATTTATTCGAGCTTATGTCAGATTCGACGATTCTTCGTTTCAGAAGTGTATTTCTGTGCGGAATCGCTGTCTCGCGTGCTAGATCAGTTCATTTGCATGCAACGAAGGGAAATTGGCACAGAAACTTCGATTCGGCAACCACGATCACCATTTATTCGACCTTATGTCAGATTCGACGATTCTTCGTTTCAGAAGTGTATTTCTGTGCGGAATCGCTGTCTCGCGTGCTAGATCAGTGCATTTGCATGCAACGAAGAGAAATTGGCACAGAAATTCCTATTCGGCAATCACGATCACGATTTATTCGAGCTTATGTCAGATTCGACGATTCTTCGTTTCAGAAAGGTATTTCTGTGCGGAATCGCTATTTCGCGTGCTAGATCAGTGCATTTGCATGCAACGAAGAGAAATTGGTACAGAAACTCCGATGCGGCAAGCACGAACACGATTTATTCGAGCTTATGTCAGATTCGACGATTCTTCGTTTCAGAAGTGTATTTCTGTGCGGAATCGCTGTCTCGGGTGCTAGATCAGTTCATTTGCATGCAACGAAGGGAAATTGGCACAGAAACTGTGCCTCGCCAAGCGCGATCACGATTCATTCGGGCTTATGTCAGATTCGACGATTCTTCGTTTCAGAAGTGTATTTCTGTGCGGAATCGCTGTCTCGGGTGCTAGATCAGTTCATTTGCATGCAACGAAGGGAAATTGGCACAGAAACTGTGACTCGCCAAGCGCGATCACGATTCATTCGGGCTTATGTCAGATTCGACTATTCTTCGTTTCAGAAGTGTATTTCTGTACGGAATCCAATTTTTCACGTGATGGATCAGTTTGTTTGCATGCAAATATGCGAAATTGGCACAGAAACTCCGATTCTGCATGCACGATCACGATTTATTCGAGCTTATGTCAGATTCGACAATTCTTCGTTTCAGAAGTGTATTTCTGTACGGAATCCCTGGTTCACGTGATGGATCAGTGGGTTTGCATGCAAATATGCGAAATTGGCACAGAAACTCCGATTCTGCATGCACGATCACGATTTATTCGAGCTTATGTCAGATTCGACGATTCTTCGTTTCAGAAGTGTATTTCTGTGCGGAATCGCTGTTTCGCATGCTAGATCAGTGCATTTGCATGCAACGAAGCGAAATTGGCGCAGAAACTCCGATTCTGCAAGCAAGATCACGATTTATTCGAGCTTATGTCAGATTCGACGATTCTTCGTTTCAGAAGTGTATTTCTGTGCGCAATCGCTGTCTCGCGTGCTAGATCAGTTCATTTGCATGCAACGAAGGGAAATTGGCACAGAAACTTCGATTCGCCTAGCACGATCACGATTCATTCGGGCTTATGTCAGATTCGACGATTCTTCGTATCAGAAGTGTATTTCTGTGCGGAATCGCTGTGTCGCCTAATAGATCAGTTCATTTGCATGCAACGAAGGGAAATTGGCACAGAAACTTCGATTCGGCAACCACGATCACCATTTATTCGACCTTATGTCAGATTCGACGATTCTTCGTTTCAGAAGTGTATTTCTGTGCGGAATCGCTGTCTCGCGTGCTGGATCAGTTCATTTGCATGCAACGAAGGGAAAATGGCACAGAAACTTCGATTCGCCAAGCACGATCACGATACATTCGGGCTTATGTCAGATTCGACTATTCTTCGTTTCAGAAGTGCATTTCTGTACGGAATCCCTGTTTCACGTGATGGATCAGTGGGTTTGCATGCAAACATGCGAATTTGGTATAGAAACTTCGAATCGGCAAACAGGATCACGATTCATTCGATCTTATGTCAGATTCGACGATTCTTCGTTTCAGAAGTGTATTTCTATGCGGAATCGCTGTTTCGCGTGCTAGATCAGTTCATTTGCATGCAACGAAGGGAAATTGGCACAGAAACTTCGATTCGCCTAGCACGATCACGATTCATTCGGGCTTATGTCAGATTCGACGATTCTTCGTCTCAGAAGTGTATTTCTGTGCGGAATCGCTGTTTCGCGTGCTAGATCAGTGCATTTGCATGCAACGAAGCGAAGTTGGCGCAGAAACCCCGATTCTGCAAGCACGATCACGATTTATTCGAGCTTATGTCAGATTCGACGATTCTTCGTTTCAGAAGTGTATTTCTGTGCGGAATCGCTGTCTCGCGTGCTAGATCAGTTCATTTGCATGCAACGAAGGGAAATTGGCACAGAAACTTCGATTCGCCTAGTACGATCACGATTCATTCGGGCTTATGTCAGATTCGACGATTCTTCGTTTCAGAAGTGTATTTCTGTGCGGAATCGCTGTTTCGCGTGCTAGATCAGTGCATTTGCATGCAACGAAGCGAAATTGGCGCAGAAACTCCGATTCTGCAAGCACGATCACGGTTTATTCGAGCTTATGTCAGATTCGACGATTCTTCGTTTCAGAAGTGTATTTCTGTGCGGAATCGCTGTCTCGGGTGCTAGATAAGTTCATTTGCATGCAACGAAGGGAAATTGGCACAGAAACTGTGACTCGCCAAGCGCGATCACGATTCATTCGTGCTTATGTCAGATTCGACTATTCATCGTTTCAGAAGTGTATTTCTGTACGGAATCCATGTTTCACGTGATGGATCAGTGGGTTTGCATGCAAATATGCGAAATTGGCACAGAAACTCCGATTCTGCATGCACGATCACGATTTATTCGAGCTTATGTCAGATTCGACGATTCTTCGTTTCAGAAGTGTATTTCTGTACGGAATCCCTGTTTCACGTGATGGATCAGTGGGTTTGCATGCAAATATGCGAAATTGGCACAGAAACTCCGATTCTGCATGCACGATCACGATTTATTCGAGCTTATGTCAGATTCGACGATTCTTCGTTTCAGAAGTGTATTTCTGTGCGGAATCGCTGTTTCGCGTGCTAGATCAGTGCATTTGCATGCAACGAAGCGAAATTGGCGCAGAAACTCCGATTCTGCAAGCACGATCACGATTTATTCGATCTTATGTCTGATTCGACAATTCTTCGGTTCAGAAGTGTATTTCTGTGCGGAATCGCTGTCTCGCGTGCTAGATCAGTTCATTTGCATGCAACGAAGGGAAATTGGCACAGAAACTTCGATTCGCCAAGCACGATCACAATTCATTCGGGCTTATGTCAGATTCGACTATTCTTCGTTTCAGAAGTGTATTTCTGTACGGAATCCATGTTTCACGTGATGGATCAGTGGGTTTGCATGCAAATATGCGAAATTGGCACAGAAACTCCGATTCTGCATGCACGATCACGATTTATTCGATCTTATGTCAGATTCGACGATTCTTCGTTTCAGAAGTGTAATTCTGTGCGGAATCGCTGTCTCGCGTGCTAGATCAGTTCATTTGCATGCAACGAAGGGAAATTGGCACAGAAACTTCGATTCGGCAACCACGATCACCATTTATTCGACCTTATGTCAGATTCGACGATTCTTCGTTTCAGAAGTGTATTTCTGTACGGAATCCCTGTTTCACGTGATGGATCAGTGGGTTTGCATGCAAATATGCGAAATTGGCACAGAAACTCCGATTCTGCATGCACGATCACGATTTATTCGAGCTTATCTCAGATTCGACGATTCTTCGTTTCAGAAGTGTATTTCTGTGCGGAATCGCTGTCTCGCGTGCTAGATCAGTTCATTTGCATGCAACGAAGGGAAATTGGCACAGAAACTTCGATTCGGCAACCACGATCACCATTTATTCGACCTTATGTCAGATTCGACGATTCTTCGTTTCAGAAGTGTATTTCTGTGCGGAATCGCTGTTTCGCGTGCTAGATCAGTGCATTTGCATGCAACGAAGCGAAATTGGCGCAGAAACTCCGATTCTGCGAGCACGATCACGATTTATTCGATCTTATGTCAGATTCGACGATTCTTCGGTTCAGAAGTGTATTTCTGTGCGGAATCGCTGTCTCGCGTGCTAGATCAGTTCATTTGCTTGCAACGAAGGGAAATTGGCACAGAAACTTCGATTCGCCAAGCACGATCACAATTCATTCGGGCTTATGTCAGATTCGACTATTCTTCGTTTCAGAAGTGCATTTCTGTACGGAATCCCTGTTTCACGTGATGGATCAGTGGGTTTGCATGCAAATATGCGAATTTGGTATAGAAACTTCGATTGGGCAAACACGATCACGATTCATTCGATCTTATGTCAGATTCGACGATTCTTCGTTTCAGAAGTGTATTTCTATGCGGAATCGCTGTTTCGCGTGCTAGATCAGTGCATTTGCATGCAACGAAGAGAAATTGGCATAGAAATTCCTATTCGGCAATCACGATCACGATTTATTCGAGCTTATGTCAGATTCGACGATTCCTCGTTTCAGAAAGGTATTTCTGTGCGGAATCGCTATTTCGCGTGCTAGATCAGTGCATTTGCATGCAACGAAGAGAAATTGGTACAGAAACTCCGATGCGGCAAGCACGATCACGATTTATTGGAGCTTATGTCAGATTCGACGATTCTTCGTTACAGAAGTGTATTTCTGTGCGGAATCGCTGTTTCGCGTGCTAGATCAGTGCATTTGCATGCAACGAAGCGAAATTGGCGGCCAAACTCCGATTCTGCAAGCACGATCACGATTTATTCGAGCTTATGTCAGATTCGACGATTCTTCGTTTCAGAAGTGTATTTCTGTACGGAATCGCTGTCTCGCGTGCTAGATCAGTTCATTTGCATGCAACGAAGGGAAATTGGCACAGAAACTTCGATTCGCCTAGCACGATCACGATTCACTCGGGCTTATGTCAGATTCGACGATTCTTCGTTTCAGAAGTGTATTTCTGTACGGAATCCCTGTTTCACGTGATGGATCAGTGGGTTTGCATGCAAATATGCGAAATTGGCACAGAAACTCCGATTCTGCATGCTCGATCACGATTTATTCGAGCTTATGCCAGATTCGACGATTCTTCGCTTCAGAAGTGTATTTCTGTACGGAATCCCTGTTTCACGTGATGGATCAGTGGGTTTGCATGCAAATATGCGAAATTGGCACAGAAACTCCGATTCTGCATGCACGATCACGATTTATTCGAGCTTATGTCAGAATCGACGATTCTTCGTTTCAGAAGTGTATTTCTGTGCGGAATCGCTGTTTCGCGTGCTAGATCAGTGCATTTGCATGCAACGAAGCGAAATTGGCGCAGAAACTCCCATTCTGCAAGCACGATCACGATTTATTCGAGCTTATGTCAGATTCGACGATTCTTCGTTTCAGAAGTGTATTTCTGTGCGGAATCGCTGTCTCGCGTGCTAGATCAGTGCATTTGCATGCAACGAAGAGAAATTGGCACAGAAATTCCTATTCGGCAATCACGATCACGATTTATTCGAGCTTATGTCAGATTCGACGATTCTTCGTTTCAGAAAGGTATTTCTGTGCGGAATCGCTATTTCGCGTGCTAGATCAGTGCATTTGCATGCAACGAAGAGAAATTGGTACAGAAACTCCGATGCGGCAAGCACGATCACGATTTATTCGAGCTTATGTCAGATTCGACGATTCTTCGTTTCAGAAGTGTATTTCTGTGCGGAATCGCTGTCTCGCGTGCTAGATCAGTTCATTTGCATGCAACGAAGGGAAATTGGCACAGAAACTTCGATTCGCCTAGCACGATCACGATTCATTCGGGCTTATGTCAGATTCGACGATTCTTCGTTTCAGAAGTGTATTTCTGTGCGGAATCGCTGTTTCGCGTGCTAGAACAGTGCATTTGCATGCAACGAAGAGAAATTGGCACAGAAACTCCGATGCGGCAAGTACGATCACGATTTATTCGAGCTTATGTCAGATTCGACGATTCTTCGTTTCAGAAGTGTATTTCTGTGCGGAATCGCTGTCTCGGGTGCTAGATCAGTTCATTTGCATGCAACGAAGGGAAATTGGCACAGAAACTGTGACTCGCCAAGCGCGATCACGATTCATTCGGGCTTATGTCAGATTCGACTATTCTTCGTTTCAGAAGTGTATTTCTGTACGGAATCCAATTTTTCACGTGATGGATCAGTTTGTTTGCATGCAAATATGCGAAATTGGCACAGAAACTCCGATTCTGCATGCACGATCACGATTTATTCGAGCTTATGTCAGATTCGACAATTCTTCGTTTCAGAAGTGTATTTCTGTACGGAATCCCTGGTTCACGTGATGGATCAGTGGGTTTGCATGCAAATATGCGAAATTGGCACAGAAACTCCGATTCTGCATGCACGATCACGATTTATTCGAGCTTATGTCAGATTCGACGATTCTTCGTTTCAGAAGTGTATTTCTGTGCGGAATCGCTGTTTCGCATGCTAGATCAGTGCATTTGCATGCAACGAAGCGAAATTGGCGCAGAAACTCCGATTCTGCAAGCAAGATCACGATTTATTCGAGCTTATGTCAGATTCGACGATTCTTCGTTTCAGAAGTGTATTTCTGTGCGCAATCGCTGTCTCGCGTGCTAGATCAGTTCATTTGCATGCAACGAAGGGAAATTGGCACAGAAACTTCGATTCGCCTAGCACGATCACGATTCATTCGGGCTTATGTCAGATTCGACGATTCTTCGTTTCAGAAGTGTATTTCTGTGCGGAATCGCTGTGTCGCCTAATAGATCAGTTCATTTGCATGCAACGAAGGGAAATTGGCACAGAAACTTCGATTCGGCAACCACGATCACCATTTATTCGACCTTATGTCAGATTCGACGATTCTTCGTTTCAGAAGTGTATTTCTGTGCGGAATCGCTGTCTCGCGTGCTGGATCAGTTCATTTGCATGCAACGAAGGGAAAATGGCACAGAAACTTCGATTCGCCAAGCACGATCACGATTCATTCGGGCTTATGTCAGATTCGACTATTCTTCGTTTCAGAAGTGCATTTCTGTACGGAATCCCTGTTTCACGTGATGGATCAGTGGGTTTGCATGCAAACATGCGAATTTGGTATAGAAACTTCGAATCGGCAAACAGGATCACGATTCATTCGATCTTATGTCAGATTCGACGATTCTTCGTTTCAGAAGTGTATTTCTGTGCGGAATCGCTGTTTCGCGTGCTAGATCAGTGCATTTGCATGCAACGAAGCGAAATTGGCGCATAAACTCCGATTCTGCAAGCACGATCACGATTTATTCGATCTTATGTCAGATTCGACGATTCTTCGGTTCAGAAGTGTATTTCTGTGCGGAATCGCTGTCTCGCGTGCTAGATCAGTTCATTTGCATGCAACGAAGGGAAATTGGCACAGAAACTTCGATTCGCCAAGCACGATCACAATTCATTCGGGCTTATGTCAGATTCGACTATTCTTCGTTTCAGAAGTGCATTTCTGTACGGAATCCCTGTTTCACGTGATGGATCAGTGGGTGTGCATGCAAATATGCGAATTTGGTATAGAAACTTCGATTGGGCAAACACGATCACGATTCATTCGATCTTATGTCAGATTCGACGATTCTTCGTTTCAGAAGTGTATTTCTATGCGGAATCGCTGTTTCGCGTGCTAGATCAGTGCATTTGCATGCAACGAAGAGAAATTGGCACAGAAATTCCTATTCGGCAATCACGATCACGATTTATTCGAGCTTATGTCAGATTCGACGATTCTTCGTTTCAGAAAGGTATTTCTGTGCGGAATCGCTATTTCGCGTGCTAGATCAGTGCATTTGCATGCAACGAAGAGAAATTGGTACAGAAACTCCGATGCGGCAAGCACAATCACGATTTATTCGAGCTTATGTCAGATTCGACGATTCTTCGTTTCAGAAGTGTATTTCTTTGCGGAATCGCTGTTTCGCGTGCTAGATCAGTGCATTTGCATGCAACGAAGAAAAATTGGCACAGAAACTCCGATGCGGCAAGTACGATCACGATTTATTCGAGCTTATGTCAGATTCGACGATTCTTCGTTTCTGAAGTGTATTTCTGTGCGGAATCGCTGTCTCGCGTGCTGGATCAGTTCATTTGCATGCAACGAAGGGAAAATGGCACAGAAACTTCGATTCGCCAAGCACGATCACGATTCATTCGGGCTTATGTCAGATTCGACTATTCTTCGTTTCAGAAGTGCATTTCTGTACGGAATCCCTGTTTCACGTGATGGATCAGTGGGTTTGCATGCAAACATGCGAATTTGGTATAGAAACTTCGAATCGGCAAACACGATCACGATTCATTCGATCTTATGTCAGATTCGACGATTCTTCGTTTCAGAAGTGTATTTCTATGCGGAATCGCTGTTTCGCGTGCTAGATCAGTTCATTTGCATGCAACGAAGGGAAATTGGCACAGAAACTTCGATTCGCCTAGCACGATCACGATTCATTCGGGCTTATGTCAGATTCGACGATTCTTCGTCTCAGAAGTGTATTTCTGTGCGGAATCGCTGTTTCGTGTGCTAGATCAGTGCATTTGCATGCAACGAAGCAAAATTCGCACAGAAACTCCGATGCGGCAAGCACGATCAAGATTTATTCGAGCTTATGTCAGATTCGACGATTCTTCGTTTCAGAAGTGTATTTCTGTGCGGAATCGCTGTTTCGCGTGCTAGATCAGTGCATTTGCATGCAACGAAGCGAAATTGGCGCAGAAACTCCGATTCTGCTAGCACGATCACGATTTATTCGAGCTTATGTCAGATTCGACGATTCTTCGTTTCAGAAGTGTATTTCTGTGCGGAATCGCTGTCTCGGGTGCTAGATCAGTTCATTTGCATGCAACGAAGGGAAATTAGCACAGAAACTGTGACCCGCCAAGCGCGATCACGATTCATTCGGGCTTATGTCAGATTCGACTATTCTTCGTTTCAGAAGTGTATTTCTGTACGGAATCCATGTTTCACGTGATGGATCAGTGGGTTTGCATGCAAATATGCGAAATTGGCACAGAAACTCCGATTCTGCATGCTCGATCACGATTTATTCGAGCTTATGCCAGATTCGACGATTCTTCGTTTCAGAAGTGTATTTCTGTACGGAATCCCTGTTTCACGTGATGGATCAGTGGGTTTGCATGCAAATATGCGAAATTGGCACAGAAACTCCGATTCTGCATGCACGATCACGATTTATTCGAGCTTATGTCAGAATCGACGATTCTTCGTTTCAGAAGTGTATTTCTGTGCGGAATCGCTGTTTCGCGTGCTAGATCAGTGCATTTGCATGCAACGAAGCGAAATTGGCGCAGAAACTCCGATTCTGCAAGCACGATCACGATTTATTCGAGCTTATGTCAGATTCGACGATTCTTCGTTTCAGAAGTGTATTTCTGTGCGGAATCGCTGTCTCGCGTGCTAGATCAGTTCATTTGCATGCAACGAAGGGAAATTGGCACAGAAACTTCGATTCGGCAACCACGATCACCATTTATTCGACCTTATGTCAGATTCGACGATTCTTCGTTTCAGAAGTGTATTTCTGTGCGGAATCGCTGTCTCGCGTGCTAGATCAGTTCATTTGCATGCAACGAAGGGAAATTGGCACAGAAACTTCGATTCGCCAAGCACGATCACAATTCATTCGGGCTTATGTCAGATTCGACAATTCTTCGTTTCAGAAGTGCATTTCTGTACGGAATCCCTGTTTCACGTGATGGATCAGTGGGTTTGCATGCAAATATGCGAAATTGGCACAGAAACTCCGATTCTGCATGCTCGATCACGATTTATTCGAGCTTATGCCAGATTCGACGATTCTTCGTTTCAGAAGTGTATTTCTGTACGGAATCCCTGTTTCACGTGATGGATCAGTGGGTTTGCATGCAAATATGCGAAATTGGCACAGAAACTCCGATTCTGCATGCACGATCACGATTTATTCGAGCTTATGTCAGAATCGACGATTCTTCGTTTCAGAAGTGTATTTCTGTGCGGAATCGCTGTTTCGCGTGCTAGATCAGTGCATTTGCATGCAACGAAGCGAAATTGGCGCAGAAACTCCCATTCTGCAAGCACGATCACGATTTATTCGAGCTTATGTCAGATTCGACGATTCTTCGTTTCAGAAGTGTATTTCTGTGCGGAATCGCTGTCTCGCGTGCTAGATCAGTTCATTTGCATGCAACGAAGGGAAATTGGCACAGAAACTTCGATTCGGCAACCACGATCACCATTTATTCGACCTTATGTCAGATTCGACGATTCTTCGTTTCAGAAGTGTATTTCTGTGCGGAATCGCTGTCTCGCGTGCTAGATCAGTGCATTTGCATGCAACGAAGAGAAATTGGTACAGAAACTCCGATGCGGCAAGCACGATCACGATTTATTCGAGCTTATGTCAGATTCGACGATTCTTCGTTTCAGAAGTGTATTTCTGTGCGGAATCGCTGTCTCGCGTGCTAGATC